>NW_024418796.1:0-3328 GCF_014898765.1 Herpailurus yagouaroundi
GGACAAGCTATACCTCTATTAAAAGTTATTTTTAAGTGTTTATTTTTGAGAGAGAAAAAGAGACCGAGAACGAGCAGGGAAGGGGCAGAGAGAGAAGGAGACAAAGAATCGGAAGCAGGCTCCAGGCTCTGAGCTGTCAGCACAGAGCCCGACGCGGGGCCCGAACCCACGGACTGTGAGATCATGACCTGAGCCGAAGTCGGACGCTTAACCGACTGAGCCACCCAGGTGCCCATGCTACACCTCTATTTAAAGCAAAACTTCCCAGTAGCCTCCCATCAGGGAATAAAATCCAAACTCCTTACCACAGCCTATTGTGTAAAATAAGGCCAGTAAGTCTCTGCCGCTCAAACTGCCCTCAACACTTCCTGTTCTTCCACAGCTCACTATACGCTGTGGCGCCTGGAACACACCGTGCTTATTCATCTGGGGCCCTTGGAATGAACAGTTCCTCCACCTGGAACACGCAGCACCCAAAAGTTTGTGCACCTGGCTTCTTCTCATCATTCAGACGTCACTTCAAATGTCACTGCTTCAAAGCTGTCCTTGACCTTCCACTCTAAAGGAGCTCCCCAGTCTCCTGCCTTACCACATCACTGTATTTGTCTTCTTTGCAGTCCTAATCGCGATCAGACAGGCCTTGTTTACATCTGGATAAAGAAAATGTGAAATATCCACACAATGGCAATTATATGGCCTTAAAAAGTTAGTAAGAAATTCTGTTACATGCTACAACACCGATTGCAACGTCCTCGAGGCCATTCTGCTAAGCAAAATAAGCCAGTCCCAAAAGACAAATACCACAGGACTTCACTCATTTGAAGTATCTAATCAAAACCAAGGATACACGAAGTAGAAAGGTGGAAACCAAGGGCTGAGGGGGAGGAAAGGAAGATGACCGTGTTCAATGCGTAGAGTTTCAGTGTCGCAGATGAAAAAGTTCTAGCGATCTGTTGCACAACAATGTGAATTTACCTGCGCTTAAAAATGGTTACGAAAATAAATTTAAGGTTGTGGGTTTTTGTTTTTTGTTTTTTGTTTTTTTTTTACAGCAAGAAAACATGAGATCAAACATCCATTAATACGGAGATATGTTTGTGATATGTCAGCAAGTGAAAAAGAACCAGTAACAAAACCATATTACCATTAGGAAAAAAGGGGGTGGGGGGGCGGGCGAAGAAAGAGCTAAGAAAGTCTCTCGCAGGATGCCAAAGCAGGGAGCGGGCGGGAAGGGTGCCGGGTGGCCCTGGTGAGCCAGACGACCGCTGAGAACGCAGGCCCCGGGGGGTCGGGGGCCGAGAGAGGTCTGGGAGGCCGCGGGGCCTTGGGGGAGGAAACACCGGAGAGGGGGAGGCAGGCCTGGCGGAGAAACGGGGGCCAGGGTCGTACCTTGCGCCTCCAGCGCCCGCAGCGCGCGGCTGTACAGCGCCGCGGCCTCGGCGAACTGGCCGTTGCGGAAGCTCTGGTTGCCGGCGGCGCGGAGCCCCTCCACGGAGTCTGAGAGCTTGGGGGCCATCCCGGGGCCGGGCCGGCGAACCGGGTGGCGCGTCAGTTACCGCGCTGAGGCGTGCGCAACTGCGGGCGAGCGGGAGCACCCGCTGGCGAGGACTTAGATCCCGCGGCCAACCAGCCCGTGAGGGGGCGGGACGGACGGGGCGGGGCCGGGGCGCCGCGCGCCAGAAGCCCTCTGCGCATGCTCAGCTGCGGACGTCCCTGGTGAAGCGCGCTTGGGTCCCCGGAGCTGCGCCGGGTTCCTGGGGATGCTGAAGGTCTGTGGATGAAGAAGATGAAAAGGGGCCAGGGCCCTGCTCGCGAGGAGCTTACATTCCAGTGGCAACTGGCAGGCTGTTAACTCTTGAGCAAACGAAGATGATAATCTCATAAAGTGGTTAGTGCTAGAAGGAAAGCAAAACAGTGATGTAAAGCCAAGTGTCCACGTGGGGGCTGCTTTAGGTAAGGGAAGTGGGGAAAACGTCTCTGAGGGACTAATTGAGCTGAAGCCTGAGAAGATTTAGGGAGTGCTGTTCCAGGCAGAGAGTGCCAAGGCACCGAGGCTGGAGGGTGGCTGGTACCTAGTGCTGTGTAGATAATCATTTAATAAATGAATGGACTGATAGGTTGATGAGGATCTTTCCCTAAACTTATTTATCTTCAGCCTCATCTGACTTCACTGTATGTCCCACTTCATACTCCAGTGTTTTTTATTGCTTGTTGCTACCTGCGGGCATTAAGCTTTTTCTCTTGCTTCCTAACGTTTGCTTATGCGCCGGCCCCCCGGACGCGGCCGAGTCTTTTCCAAACACTTCCTCTTGCCCAGTCCTGACTCCACCTATAATCGACTCAACCATCGTCTCTGAAAGCCTTTCTTTCCTCCTCTCCTCTTTTACCTTGTTTCTCCTCTGCTCCTATTGCAACCAGGGTTTACCCCTATTTAGCACTTAACACTCTGTGATTGTAAGTTTACAGTTTTTCTCAAAGACTGAGGTCGTTAAAGGCAGGAGCTAGGTCTATTTTTGTCTCCACAAGACCCAATATGATCTGGCACCAAGCCTGCAGTTATAAAGGCTTGTTGACAAACACCTGGTCTCTCAGGAATTTAGTTACAATTATTTATGTAAACTCAACCAGACTGTAAACTTTGAGGGCGGAGTGACTGTTGCCTATGAATCCCCTCAGTCCAGCACAGACTCCACACAAGAAGAAAGAACGAACACTTAGTGTGGTGGGAAAACTCGAGGCGGCACACACACAGCTGCTTATCTACTCCACAGCTTCCATCTTTGCTTCTAGAAGTTTGAATTTCGCCTGAGATTCTCCTGGCCCAGGGGATGCATCATATTTCTTTAAGGGAATCAATACTCTCTCTCCCTTTTACCAGTGATTGGTCAGGGGTGGACATGACCCTGATCCAGTCAGTGATATGGGATGTTTGCTGAGTGTTTAGTGAGAAAGTTTTTCCTCCCACGTAAGAGGTACAGGACTTCAAAATAACCTTTTTTGCTCTCTTTCTGCTTTGGGCACTGTTGGGTTAAGGATATACACCTGGATATATACTGATTTTTGCAGTTGTGAGGCAATAAGCACAGGTATGAAAAGCCAACGTACTGAGTAGGGTGGGAGGGGAAAGATGAAATTGACATTGTCGAGCCACTGAGTCAACCCTGGGACTACTGACTTCTGGACTCCTTAATAAACGACAAATGCGTGGTGCCTTAAGCCACTATTTAGGTGTTGTTGGTTTTTTTTTTTTTTTTTTTTTTAAGTTGGTTGGAGGTGGGTATTTTGTTTTTTTTTTTTTTTTTATTTTTTTTGTAACGTTTATTTTTTT
>NW_024418797.1:0-4564 GCF_014898765.1 Herpailurus yagouaroundi
TGCACTTTGTTTTTATTCCGTGGATGGATGGTCTCCCATCTATTGTGGTGATGGTCACTTCATTCTGAGAAGTATGTGCCTTTGAACAACGTAAACTGAAATTCTGGTGAATAGTGCCTCTTAAGGTTTGCTTATTTTTCCTAATGTGCAAGTGGTAAGTTCCCCGTCAGTCTCCTGCTCTGTGGCTCCAGGAAGAGAGGGGGGTTCGGGAATAGGGGCTGCGTGTGTTAGTTCTCCGTAGATCTCCACTGGGGCCTCCCGACAGTGCAGGAGTCAGAGGTCTGGGGTTTGGGAAGGCGGGCCCCCCCCCCCCCCCCCCAGAGGACTCTGACTGGGATCGGAGGGCTCCGCCTCTGGTCTTGGTCCTGTTGTTCACAGTCAGTTTTGTGGCGTTGGGCCAGCGACTTCGCCTTTTCCTCGTCTGCAGAGATAATGTCCACCTTGCCCTTGCTTGTGAGGGTCGAGTAGGATGAGCGTGGGGACGCCGTTGGCGTCCAGTGGGGGCTCAGTAAAGGTCAGTGGCTTCTCCTGTTCCGGCCCTCCCTCATGGCCGCACCTTCACTCTGGTGGGTGGGTAAAACGAAAAACAAAACAACAGAAAAAAGCTTTGCTGCAGGTGGTCCCTGTGGCTTGGAAATTGCGAGTGGCAAAAGCCTCAGATTCCATCCAAAGTGGCTTTAAAAGTTTTTTTTCAAATTATAAAAATAACTCATGAAAAAATACCCAAATGGTAGACGTCGCAGTAGAGTAAAACGGGAACGTCTCTTCACCTTAAGACTTCACAGTCTCTCGTGGCGAGGGCCTCTGACAGTTTAGTGCCCACCCTCCCAGGCCTTCCTCTGAGCCAGACCACCTGCAAACAGGTGTCACCCACATCGATACGGTTATCACAGAGTCACAGGCCATGCGAGCTGTGCAAATTCTCGCTGGTGCGCACACCCCAGCTACTCAGGAAATCCGAGCAGGTAACTCAAAGGCACAGTAGGCTGTGCTTTGTCAGAGAGCACCGCCCGCGTTCTGAAGCCAGTGTCCCACTGACCCTGGGCTCTGGCGGTGGCGTCTGCAGTCTGGTGGCCTGTGTGTGTGTGTGACCTGAACGCGTTTCGTGGTCCTGGCCGAACGGAGGCGGCTTCCTAGGAAGACCCAGAGGGGTGGCCCTTGGGAACTTTCAAATGCTCCTGCCCTTCTCTGGGCAGTTTAGGGTGTTGACACAAAGACAGTGGCAGCCGAAAGGGCACTCCTCTTCCCACTGACTTAATCTCCAGGGGAAGACTGAGGTGGTTTGTTGTTGTTGTTGTTGTTGTTGTTGTTAAGCATTTTATAATCCCTTTAACACTGTCGGAGCAGCATGGGAGAGCCTTCCTCTGGCCTTTTCCAGGTCTGGCTGGCTTGTCTTATGCTGCCAGTGGGCCTGAGGAGGCAGAATCAGCAGGTGCAGGGGCGGAAAACATCTTCCCTTCTTCCCTTCTGGGTGCTCTTTCTGGTCTAGTAATTAAATAGACATAAAACAGATGAACAGGAGAAAAACTAATGTTGTACGTACGGGGGACTCCAAGAAGTGACCAAAGCAGGTGGCTTTTATGCCTTTTAGGCAGAGAGACAAGAAAACTGTGAAGAATTGACGAGACGAAGGGGGTTTGGACTTGGGGCCGAAAGTTAGTGAAAAGGAGTAAGGTTTGTTTTTACGGCCCTGTCGGCCCTAAATTCCCCGTCTCTGGTGATAAGGCAAACGTCTGTCCTCCTGGTGCAGGGAGGGTGCCTCTCACACAGGAGACTCATTTCCTGCTTTCAGGGGGACAGGCAGGGCCACGGCGTCCTTGCTGCTTCTGAGAGACTTTAATTCATGATCGTCCGTGTGCCAAAGTGGCATGTTTGGAGGCGGCATTTTCTGTGCTCCTTCACAGACGACTGCAGAGGACTCCAAGAAACCTCAGATCGGAGGACAGTAAGGCTGTTCTTTTTTTTTTTTTTTCTTTAAAAGTTTTCTCCAATGCTTATTTAATTTTGAGAGAGAGACAGAGAGACAGAGCAGGAGTGGGGGGTGAGGGGAGCAGAGATTGGGAGACACAGAATCCGAAGCAGGCTCCAGGCTCTGAGCTGTCAGCACAGGGCCCGATGGGGACTGGCACCCACCGACTGCAAGATCATGACCTGAGCCGAGGTCGGCTGCTTAACAAACTGAGCCACCCAGGCACCCTGAGAGTAAGGCTGTTTCAAACCTTCCTGTAAGAGACATGTCTAACTTGAGCTCACAATGTTACTCGTCAGTGTGGAAGCACTTTGGATGGGACCTTCATGTTGGCACTAGAAACTACCCCTTGGTATTCCCGGAAGCAATAGGCAAGCGCTGCCTTTGTTCCTTGGGCTCATGCCTGCGTCTGACGGTCAATGTGACCTCAGCCCTGTGAAGGGAGCGCTGTTGTAGGAAACTGAAATCTTAGTTGAGAGGCAGCACGTCAGAGAAGTTGGGAGTAAGGGGCTGTGGAGTCAGACTGCCTGAGTTCGGATCTGCCCTGCCACCTGCCACGTGCCTCTCACCCGAGGAGGCCACTCGGAGCCTCAGGTGCTGTGTCTGGGGACAGAGAGGCAGGGGAGGTGACGCTGGCCTTGCCTGTGTCGTGGGGCCGCTGTAACACAGTGCACACGCTGACTACAGCACACGCGTATTCCCCTACGGCTTTGGAGGTCAGAAGCGTGAGATGAGTTTTCTGGGCTAAAATCAAGGTGTTGGCCAGGTCGGTCTTTCTAGAGGCTCCGGGGGGAGTCTGTTCTTTACCTTACAGCTTCTAGAGGCCACAGGCATTCTTTGGCGTGCGGCCGCCTCACTCCAACCACTGTCTCCGTGGACGTGTGGCCTCCCTTCCAGTCATGCCTCCCTGTGTCCATCGTTTAAGGATACCTGTGGTTATTTTGGGCCCACCCAGATAATCCCGGATCATCTCTGCCGTCTCAAGGTCCATAACCTTAATCCCATCTGCAAAGCACCTTCTGCCATTGACAGGGGCTGGGGATTCCGACACAGGCACACATGGGGGCCACCATTCAGCCTAGCACCGTCCCTGCCTTGTGGGATTGCTAGGACTGAATGAGACGCACCGGGTCTCGGCCCAGTGCCCCCTCCAAGGTGGTGTTCTGGGCCGTCTTCCCTGCCCCCTGCACCCTCCCCGCGGTCTGACCACCCAGAATGCCGTCGGTCATCACCGTCACAGGACTCTGGTATTTTCTGTGCAGCACTCTACCCCATGCTACGTTCTTGCTCGTTTGTTTCTTCACTGCTTGCCTCTCAACCCCTGCTAGACCAGAAGCTCACAAGAGCAAGGCCTAGGCTCAACGATTGCTTTATCTCCAGGGCCTGGCACGGCGCCAAGCTTTAGTGGGTGGTTAATACATATTTGTTAAATGGATGAATGAGCATCCAGATTCCGAAACACTCCACCGTGGAGCTGTTTTTCTTCCTGTTTTTATGACAACGTAAGCATTTTCCCATGGTCTTCAATATTCTTTCACGATCTCATTCTTACCCCTTAAGTAATGGTCTTCTGTGTAGCGCGATTTACTTCACCAGTCCCCGGGATCGAGAGGTTGTTCCTTCGGTGACCTTTCCATCCCCGGGAGATGTAGTGGTCTGGAGCAAGGTTGGGTTTGCCAGCCTGCCTGCTGGGGTGTGGCCCTGAACGAGTGAATCAGTCTGACCTCCTTGACCGCAAAGGGTAAAGACGATGATGTTACAGATGAATCAAAGAAGCAAATCCACTGTGCTGGTAGACACGCAGGAAGCCTGGGAATGAGCTCTGGTTAACTCAGAAGACTTCAGGAGGAAGAGTTCTTTACAGGTGGATGTGAGCTTTAAAGCCATGCTGAGATGGGGAGAAGGCTCTTTTAACTTCTGGTTTTTGCTTTGCGTTTCAAAATTTAGTAAAGTCAACTTGTTACCACATGCTATGACATGTAGTTAAAACTTTGTAAGTGGTCCTCAATTCTAAAATAACGTGATAGAACCTTCTTAAAGTAACTTGCAGGCTACAATCTGCCAGAAGAGATAAGCAATGTGTTTGGGTAAGCGTATCTGAATGCATATTTAACGCACGCTTAACACATATCTCTGTCATATTTGAATTTGGTGAGACTGTGGGCTCAGGTTGCATGACTTCCAGTGGATGTGGCTCTAGGTGTCGGTAGGAAGCCGGGGGAGGCCGAGGACCCACTCCTGTGTGTGAGAACGGAGCTTTACCACGTTAGCCCTCTTTGGCTCCAGGAACTGAAAGCCAGCAGCAACCCCACAGGCCACTCAGCTGCCTCCTGGGGCTCTTGGGAATCTTGGAGGCTTCTCGAGTTCTCCTGCAGTATACCGGTTGTCTGCTCGCTGGTCTATGAGTGAGGCGAGGGCGGGGACTTTGTTGGTCTTTGTTCCTGGGGCCAAGCACCATTAGTGCTGGGTGGATGGGTGGATGGGTGGGAGGAAGGAAGAAAGGAAGATGGAAGGATGGATGCATGGATGGAAGGGTGGGAGGGGGGGAGGGAGGGAGGGAGGGAAGATGACTTCACAGCTGCTGGGTGTCTCCAC
>NW_024418798.1:0-5588 GCF_014898765.1 Herpailurus yagouaroundi
AAAAAAAAAAAAAAAAAAAAAAAAAAAAAAAAAAAAAAAGCATAAATTTCCCTGCCTAATCCTCACCACCACCACTAGCTCTCACATATGCACACAGGTGCACACACACACGTACACGTTCATATATGCTCTTTGCCCAGGGGAACGGCCTGGTGTAATGCTATACTGTTCTCTGGTTGCTGATAGGCTATGTCGGGAAGAATACTGCCCTCTGCAGGCAGTTTTAGGTAGAGTCCATGGGCTGTTTTCACAGTGAACTAGCCCACGTACAAGTCAGAGTCCTGGGTTCTTAATCTGGCTAAAGTCTATCCAAGCCTCGTTCAGGTGGAGTTTCTACCCCCACCTCAAGAATAAGTTCAAATACATCACAGCCTTCCCATAGTAACCTTATGCAATCCATTGGCAGCTTTAATTAACTCTGGGCGGCTAAACTCAATCCACTTTATGTATCCTTTAAATTATATGTATTCTTTATATTAAAAATTGAACCAAGTTTCTATAGCAGTAACCAGAATGATAGGGTTTGAAATTCAGCTGAGAGATAATTGCCTGGAAAGTCTCTGTTTGTAAGAGGGTCGTGATAATAAATGATGTGGAGTTTCCACTTGAAAAAGAAAGATATTTTCCTAGGAAAGTCCAAAAATTAGTAGTCATCATTAAAAGAATATAAATATCTTTTATATCTTTGGGACAGGAAAGGAAACATGGTGGGGGGGGGGTACCTTGATAAACTTCAATAGAAGGTTATTGAGACAGGACTACAAGCAGACAATAAAACACAATGGAAGATCATCCGAAACAAACATTCATACATGACTAAATTCACCTCTTAAAGATATAGTATCTATGAGTTTGAATTTCTAAAAAAAAATGATGAATCTTTCCTACCTTAATCACACTCCTTAAAATTTGGCAAAAAGCTAAAATAGAAGGATAAAGCGACGTGAGGCAAAATATTAAGCTAAAGAAACTTCATGTCCCTATGCTGCTCTCAGAAATGAAAACAACCTACCATTAAAATAAGAGTAGGGGCACCTGGGTGGCTCGGTTGAGCGTCTGTCTTCAGCCCAGGTCACGATTTCATGGTTCGTGAGTTTAAGCCCCGCGTCGGGCTCTGTGCAGACAGCTCGGAGCCTGGAGCCTGCTTCGGATTCTGGGTCTCCCTCTCTCTCAGCCCCACCCCTGCTCATGCTCTGTCTCTCTCTGTCTCTCGAAAATAAATAAACAAAAAAAAATTAAAAAAATAAAATAAAACGATCAATAGAGCAAGGTTTTATGCACCTAACCACTTAGCCTTTAAATGCACTGACTAGGGGCACCTCGGTGGTTCAGTCAGTTGAGCATCTGTCTGACTTGATTTTTGACTCAGGTCATGATGCCAGGGCCAGGGAATTGAGCCCTGGGTCGGGCTACACGTTCAGCGCAGAGCCTGCTCAAGATTCTCTCTCTCTCTCTCTCTCTCTCTCCCTCCCTCTCTCTCTCTCTCTCCCTCTCTCTCTCTCCCTCTCCCTCCCTCCTTCTCCCCTCCCCCTGTCCCTCTCCCCCACTCACACTTGCTCTCTAAAATAAATAGGGGCACCTGGGTGGCTCAGTCAATTAAGAATTGGACTTCGGTTCAGGTCATGATCCGACAGTCTGTGTGTTTGAGCCCCAGTTTGTATATTCAAGCCTGGGCTTTGTGCTGACAGCTCAGTTCCTGGAGCCTGCTTTCAATTTCAATTCTGTCTCCCTCTCTTTTTTTCTTAAACTTTTTAAAATATTTATTATATATTTTTAAGAGAGAAAGAGACAGAGCATGAGCTGGGTAGGGGCAGAGAGAGAGGGAGACACAGAATGTGAAGGAGGCTTCAGGCTCTGAGCTGTCAGCACAGAGCCCGACGCGGGGCTTGAACTCATGAATGATGAGATCATGACCTGAGCTTAAGTCGCACGCTTAACCGACTGACTCACCCAGGCACCCGTCTCCCTCTCTTTCTCTCTGACCCTCTCTGCTTGTCCTCTCTCTCAAAAAAATAAATAAATAGGGGCGCCTGGGTGGCTCAGTCGGTTAAGCGTCCGACTTCAGCTCAGGTCACGATCTTGCGGTCCATGAGTTCGAGCCCCACATTGGGCTCTGGGCTGATGGCTCAGAGCCTGGAGCCTGCTTCCGATTCTGTGTCTCCCTCTCTCTCTGCCCCTCCCCCGTTCATGCTCTGTCTCTCTCTCTCTCTCTCAAAAATAAATAAAACGTTAAAAAAAATTTTTTTAAATAAATAAATAAATAAAAATAAACAATTTTTTAAAAGTTTAATAAAATAATAAATAAATACACACAGTAAAAAGTAACAGAGGGGCACCTGGGTGGCTCAGTCAATTAAGCATCCAACTTCAGCTCAGGTCATGATCTCACGGTTCATGAGTTTGAGCCCCACATCAGGCTCTCTGCTATCAGCACAAAGCCTGCTTTGGATACTCTGTCTCCTTCTCTCTCTGCCCCTCCCCTGCTCTCTCTCTCTCTCTCTCAAAAATAAGTAAACATTAAAAAAAATTTTTTTTGATGTAACAGAGACACAATAAAAAATTGGCAAGTCCATGATCGGTGGAAAAATTTAATAGAATTCTATCATAAAATGATTGCTCTAGCAAATAACATTCAAAAGGATGCTGAAGGTTCGAAGAACACAATTATGAAAGATACGTACAAAACAAACTAAAGGGTGACATATGGCTATTTCAAGCATACATGGAGTATTTCCAAATATTAAAATATGCTGAACCACCAAGGAAGTCTCAAGGAATTTCAATGAAACAATATCTTACAGAGCAGCACTTCCTCAGACTCCAGCATGATCAAGTTAGAGACCAAATATTAAAAAAACCACTAAAACCAAAGAAATGCAATATTGTAGGGGCTAAGTAGGGGATCCTAAGTAACATATCTTGTCTGTAGCTGTATTTACATTTCATAGCAAAACTAAAAAAAAAAAAAGGCAACAAATAACACACATCAATAAACATTTACGGCTGGGATGTGTGGGGTAGTTTTTAGGTGGTTCTGCTGATCTTGGATAAGTTTTCTCAGATCTCTGGGGTCTGGCTGGCCGTCCTTTGATGTCGGCTACTCTAGACTCGGATGACTGGGATGAGTCCGCTGTTTCATGTGCTTTTCATCCCAGAGGCTAGCCCAGGTATGCTCTGATAGCAATGGCAGAGCCACAGGAACAAGAAGATAGATTCAAGGTCTCATAAGGTCTAGGCTCAGAACTGGCACAATTCTGGTAACAGAGTGCTCCCATCCCTCTCTACAGTCAAAGTTATCCTGCCCTCAAGGAAGGAACTCCAGAGTTCTCAGACAAAAGGTATGGACAAAAGTAGAGGTGAAGAATTGGAACTTCTATGTTGAATAGGAGTGGTAGGAGTGAGTGCCCTTGTCTTGTTCCCGATCTTAGAGGGAAAGCTTTCAACCTTTCACCATTGAGTATGACATCAGCCATGGGCTTGTGGTATTTGGCCTTTATCATGCTGAGGTTTATTCTTTCTATGCTTACTTTTTTGGAAGTTTTTATCATGAAAGGATGTGTATTCTGTGAAATGCTTTGCATCTATTGAGATGACCGTATGATTTTTACCGTTCTACTCGTGTGCTGTATTACATTCATTGATTTGCATATATTGAACCATCCTTGCATCTTGGGGGTGAATCCCATTTGGTTGTGGTGTATGATCTTTTTAATGTGTGGTTGTGTTCAGTTTGCTAAAATTTTGTTGAGGGTTTTTACATCTATGTTCCTTAGGGATATTGGTCTGTAATTTTCTCTTCTTAGAGTATCCATATCTGGCATTGGCCTTGGGGTAATGCTGACCTCATAGAATGATTCCACAAGTGTACCCTCCCCTTCAGGTTTTTGAAGTCTTTGAGAAGGACTGGCATTCATTCTTTTTTGAATGTTTGGTAGAATTCAGTGAAGCTGTGTGGTCCTGGACTTTTCTTTTTTGGGAGGTCGTTTAATTTTAATTTTTTATTTTTTTATTTGAGGGAGAGAGGGAGAGTGTGTGCACATGAGCGAGTGAGGGGCAGAGAGAGAGAGAGAGAGAGAGAGAGAGAGAGAGAATCTCAAGCAGGCCCCATGCTCAGTGCAGAGCCCACTGTGGGGCTTGATCCCACAATCGTGGGATCATGACCTGAGCCAAAATTAAGAGTTAGATGCTTAACCAACGGAGCCACGAAGGCACCCCTGTTGGAAGGTTTTCGATCACTGATTCGAAGTCCTTCCAGCTTTTCTTTTGTTCCTCATTTCTAGTTTCCTATTCTCATGGTCGGAAAAGAAACTTAGAATAATTTCAGTTTGTTGAGACTTGGTTTGTTGCCTGTTGTATGATCTATCCTTGTATCTGTTGGGAGGTCTTGGATATGTGAAAGCGTCCTCTCTCCTCCTTCGATGGTAGCCTGTCTCTGCTTTGTATCAGTGCTGGATTCCCAAGCAAACCTCAGCAATAACTCACCTTGGCTTAAGAATGGGGGCAGAGAGGTTTCCCACCGCATTCTTGATGGTAGATGGCCACTGCTAACTCCATGCAAGGGTCATGTTGTGTCAAATAAGGTGTGTTTGGATGGATGTTGTTGCAGCCCACGGGATGACAGGGAAGCCTGAATGTCAAGCTGTGGGCACAAGGACTGGAGTGCTCCGTCTTTGCAGTAGAGAGCAGAAGGAAACAAAAGTCTGGGGGAAAGGCTCCAGCTGTCTCAGGCTCCCAGATGCATTACTGCTCTGTGGTCAATAGCTGTTGGAAACACACAGTGAAACCTGTACCATCCAGATGCTTTGTGCTGGAGGAAATCATTTCCTCTGAGCAGTGGGGGGGGGAATACATTCTGTAAGAACCAGGAAAATGAACCCCTCTGACACCAAAAAGAAGAGTCTCTTCTTCCCGAAATGCCTCTTCAGTCCTTTCTCTTGACAGTTTTACATCATGGCGGCTGGCAAAGGAAAATATGTCTAGGGCCCGCATCCACTTTCACAGAGTGGGCTGCAAAGGATGACTTTTGAGCTGAGAGGCAAGAAAATGATGATGGACACAATGCATGATGAACAAATGAGGGAGTAAAGAGTTTGGACGTGGGAGGCAAAGAAATCCAGGGCGCAGGTTATGAAAAGCTAACTTTGGAACTCTCAATTCCTAGCGCTGCAACGATCAGCCTGCTCTGTTTTGATTGTTTGTTTGTCGGGAGATTTCTTCTCATTAAGGCCATTGCATTTACATGATTGTCTTGTCTTTCTTATTAAACAGGGCAAAATGATTAAGAGGGAGATAAGTGTGTGTCAACAAACATGCGCATTATTATGCAAGAACCTTCTTAAAAAATGGAGAATGAAGAGAGAGCCCTTAATGGTATGCCTATCCCTTTGTATTTACAGGACAAAAATGTATATTCTTTGGGAAATAGCTATACTTTATCTCCCCTTCCAAAAACAAAACACAACAACCTTTCTGTTGCAGAAGAAGCTGTTCCTCAAACTGCAATCTGTCTGCAGACATTTCACTTGACATAGACCCTAAATTGAGGTCTTAAAGCACTGAAGCTGGCCAACAATACAAAATCCAATAAA
>NW_024418799.1:0-4365 GCF_014898765.1 Herpailurus yagouaroundi
CCCCCCGGTCCCCGCCCCCTGCTGATGGGGGTCTAGGGCTGGGGGGTCCAGGGGTGGCGGTCCAGGGCCGGGGGTTCAGGGCTGGGGGTCCAGGGCTGGGGGTTCAGGGGTGGGGGTCCAGGGGTGGTGGTCCAGGGTTGGGGGTTCAGGGCTGGGGGTCCAGGGCTGGGCGTTCATGGGGTAGGGGTTCAGGGCTGGGAATCCAGGGCTGGGGGATCCAGGGGTGGCGGTCCAGGGCTGGGGGTCCAGGGCTGGTGGTTCAGGGGTGGGGGTCCAGGAGTGGGGTCCAGGGTTGGGGGTTCAGGGGTAGGGGTCCAGGGCTGGGAATCCAGGGCTGGGGGTTCAGGGGTGGGGGTCCAGGGGTGGTGGTCCATGGTGGGGGCCTCACAGGCAGCTGGCACGCAGCGGGGGCCCCGCAGGGGGAGGGGATGAAGGACAGGGCGCCCCAGCACCTGGAGGTACACGTCTACCAGCTCGTTCTGCTTGAGGATGTAATAGATCTTCCCCGCCTGCAGCCACGCGTGCGCCTCCTTCTCCTTCTTCTGCAGGTCGATGAAAATGCCCAGACTGCGCTTCGTGTAGTCCAGGGCGGACCTGTAGGCCCTGGGATTAGAGAGGGGGGTCAGAGCGCGTGCTCCCGGGCCGGCTGTCCCCGGGGGAGCAGACCAGGCTCTTCCTGGTGCCCGTCTGCCGGCTTGGGCTCGCCCGGCGAAAGTAAGGGAGGCCTTTTGGAAGGAAATGGGGACAGGGAGCGGGCCATTCTGTCCCTGCCCCACTCCCCGGACAGAGGCGCGACCCCTCTGGGTGCAGCGGGGAACGTGTGTGTGGGCAGAAATTGAGAGACAACCTAGGCCAGTGGTTCTCAAACCCCAGTGTGGCCGAGGGGCCCTATTCCCAGGGTTTCTGCCGCAGCAGGTCTGGGGTGGGGCCCGAGGATGTGCTTTTGCAGCGAGCTCCCGGGCGATATTCTCCCCCAATTTGAGAAGCAGTGATCAAGGTCACTGCCCGTCGGTCCTGCTGTGAAACTGAGGCCCAGGTGGGAGGGGCGGAGGCCCCCGAAGTCCTGTGGAAACCTGGCTCCTTCCCTGCCTCTCAGTGAGTCCCCAGCCGGGAGGGGTGTAACCAGTGACGTTCCCGGGACCGTCCATCTGATCGGGATGGTCAGTGTGGGCGCCACAGGGGACAGAGGACCCTGAAACCCTGCCCCGAAGAAGTAGGTGGGACAGCCAGGTATTTCCCTGCGGATGAGAATCCTTCAGGTACACGTGGCCACTGTCCTCACATCTGAGGGGACAGCTGGGAACAGACTGCCTGGCCCAGAGCTGGGCTGGCTGGTGGACACTCGGGGCAGGCAGAGGTCAGCTTACAAAAGCCACTGTGTCACGAAGAATGGCCCAGAAACGCACAGTCTGCCTCCACTGTGGTGTGTACGTGGAGACGAGGGGACACCCTTCAGGGGAACCCTGTGCCACGAGCGCTGCTGGGGACACCCCCAGGCCGGCCAGCTCGGAGCTTATCTGACATCAAGGAATGAAGTGGTCCCTGAGGAGGGGCCACCCCAGGACCAGGGCCGGGGTCCTCCCCACCCCGCCCGCGGAACCGGCCCTCACCGCTCGGTGCCCAGGGACAGGTAGAGCCGGCTGATGGTCTCCAGGAGCTGCCCCTCCAGCACCTTGTCCGCCACCCTGCGGGCCAGCGACAGCTGGAACTCGTGGTAGACGACGCACTGGGCCTCGCTGGGCATGACCGTGCTGTAGAAGTGACAAAGCCTCTGGACGGCACACAGCTGGCCTGGGCGAGGAGAACGAGAGGAAGGCATCGCCGTCACGCACGGCGGTGACATCTACAGGGTTTGAAGGCCCCTGCCGTGTGCCTGCCTCCTCCATGACTCTAGTGGGGTCGGTGCAGCGGGGAAACTGAGTCCAGACCGGCTACGCGATCCGCCCCGGGCCGCACAGCCAAGAGCACGCCGTGATGAGCCCGCTGGGGCACGTCACAGACACGGCACTGACCGCGTCTACACGTCCCGGGCCCGGGGGTCCTGGCCAGCCTCTCCCACCGCACCGGGCTGCCTGCTTCTGCTTCACAAAACCCCTCCTGGGGTGACGGACAGGGGCTGCCTTCACCCCACGCCGACGAGGCAGGGAGCACCGGGCTGCCCATGCCGCAGGCGGGCACACTGAGTCTGGGGCACACAGCACGCAGTGGGGCTGCGATTCAAACCCAGCTCCCGGCGTTCCGGAGCCAGCGCTCCCTCGCGAAGCCAGGCTCCGGCCGAGAACGGCCGGATGGGCTCCCCGCCAAGCAGACCACCGACAAGGACACAGAAGATCAGAACAACACGGTGACTGGGGAGACCGCACATATCGCGTTCTCCGTCGCCGAATCACCAGGCGACGCTCAGTAAATGTGAGAGCCTGACGTCTTACAGAGCATGATCTCCGGCAACGGCGGGATGAAACCAGGAATCGGTAACGGACGGGAGTTTGGGAAATCCACGAATACGTGGACGTGAAAAACGCACTGCCAGACGGCCGGGGGTCGCGGGAGAAATCGCGACGGGAACCAGAAGGTGCTCTGAGATGAGTGGAAGTAAACGCAGGGCAGACCCTGACCCTGCGGGATGCGGGACAGCCGTGTTTAGAGGGACTTTCTGGCCGTAAATGCCTACCTCAGAAAAGAAGAAAATTTTCAGACGCAAAGTTTAAGCTTCCGCCTTAAGGAACGAGAAAGACAGGAGGTAACTACATCCAAAGCGAGCAAAAGGAAGGAAAAATAAAGATTCAAGAGTAAAGACAAAATAGTGACGTTGAGAATCGAAAAAACAAGAGAGGGAAACAAATGAAACTGAATGACGGATCTTTGAGAAGATTCACAAAACGGACTCATCTGCAGCCAGACTAAGAAGAAAAGGCATAAATGACTGGGATTAGCCGTGGCACCGGCCTTACAGAAGGGTTTATGCCAACAAAGGGCAACCCAGATACAACGGATGAACCTGGGGAGACCCAAGCTGCCAAAGCCAACTCAAAAAGGAGCAGGGTGGCCCTCAGGCTCCTCGAGGTTCAGCATGGGGCAGAGAAGACAACAGGCCTGTGAGCACAGACAGGACCCGCCCGAGGCCACCGGGCACATCTGGGGACCCAGCTCTTGCTTCTTTCTGGAGATCCACAGGGTCCCCTTCCAGGCTCCGTGAGCTTCCGAGTGTTCTACAACCCTCGACGGCTCCCCAAGGCTCTCGGGAAAAATGCCAAACCGCAGCCTGGGGTCCCTGATCCCTGCCTAGCGTCCCCAGCCTAGGTGCTCACCACCCACCACCCGAGGCACCCACCCCAAACTCTGCATCTCCCTGCATGGCCCAGCTTTCCCCAGGGCCTTTGCACGGGCTTCACCGTCTGCCTGCCCTCCATCCTATGCTTGGCTAAACCCTCCTCCACACGGAGGTCCCACTAGTCGGGACCGGGAGCCCCTGTCGTCACAATGAATACCCCCGTTTGCGGCTCCCGTGACCCGGGCATCTGTTTCCCACACTTGGCGGCCGGCCCCCCGTGAGGACCGCACGGGTGCCGTTTGTGGCTGGAGCCTGCACAGAGCCTGGCGGGGGGGCTCCCACGAGAGCCGCCCCGCAGCCGGCCTCGAAGGCACCCGCAAGTACCTGCGGGTTCCCGCCATTCGACACTCTCGACGGCAGGAGAGTCGAGAGCCCCGGGCGCGCTCTGGACAGACATGGGGAGAAGTCGCGTTTTCTTTCCGCGAAGCCAGCGTGGCCGCCACTCACCTTCCAGGTGGTCCATCTCCGCGGCGACCAGAAAGGCCCACTCGTAGTAGCACTTGGCCTGCCAGGCGTGGGCCCTGCGGGCGCACAGGCGGCCCAGCCGCAGGAGCACGCAGGTGAAGTCCTGGCCGCCCTCCCCGCCTGGCAGCCGTGAGAAGAGCTTCACGGCCTCCCGGCAGTAGTGCTGGGCCAGGCCGCCGGCGCCGGCCCGCAGGCACAGGGCCCCCAGGTTGGCCAGCGCCACCGCCTGGTTCCTCCGCCGGCCCCGGCCCCGCGCCACCCGCAGGGCGCGGTAGTAGCCCTCGGCCGCCTGCCGGGTCCTGCCCGTCCTCGTCAGCGCCACGGCCGCCATGTTGGCCATCACGCCCTCCCGCTCCGTGCCGGCCACCGCCCCGTCCCGCACGCACTCGAGGACGTCCAGGGCCGCCGGGCTCCGGCCGCCGAGCACGTGCAGCCAGGCGAGCTCCAGCAGGTAGTCCAGCGCCAGGCGGCTCCCGGCCCCGGCGGCCGCCTCCGCGGCCTGCGCCATCAGGGCGACGGCCCTGCCGTGCTGGCCGTGGCCGCTGTGCAGCCGGGCCAGGCTGGCGCAC
>NW_024418800.1:0-2549 GCF_014898765.1 Herpailurus yagouaroundi
CGGGTTCTATGTGTGAGGTCAAGAGAGGAGCACTTAGCAAGGGCCGTCAAATGTCAGAGTCTCCTGGAGAGCCCGTTAAATACCAAGTGCCCCGTAGCCTCGCTCTGAGTTCTCGTGCTTAAGGTCTGGGCCGGGTCCAGGGCCTTGCATCCTGATGGGTGTTTGTCATGCGGATCTGGGTTCCCAGGAACCCCAGTTGGAGCCCGGTACTGGTTCTGGGGGTCCTGGCATGCATAAGCATCGCCCGGTGTCCTAGGCCACCTCAGGATACCGCAGCTGGCCACAGCGCCCGGAGGGGAGCCCAGATGTTCGCACCTGAGTCATTGCTGGCTGTCGCCCTTGGTGGTCATTCTCCTGCTCCCTGGGAAGGACTGTATCTGTGTGTGTGTGTGTGTGTGTGTGTGTGTGTGTGTGTGTGTGTGTGTGAGGAAGTCCGAGAAAGTCTACGAACACATCTGGATTCAGCCTAGCTAAAACCCTCCATCTTTCAGGCTGAACACTGCAGAGGTTTTTTTCCGCCTCTGCAGATAAGATTTTGTAAATCATCCTGCTCCATAACCCAGTCCTCACCCTTCCTGGCACGGCGCGTATCCAGAAGCAGCAGGAGGGGCTTCGACACCGGTGGGGGCCCCCCTGCCCAGAGCAGCAGTCAGCCGGCAGCCCGGTTTCTTTGAGGTCTGGCCCACTTTCTTCCGGCTCGTCAGTGGGGCTGATCCCTGCGTGCCCAGGCTGTGGCACAGGCCGGCCCCTCTCCGAACCGCACCTCGCTTGCCTCATCTGCCAAATGGGTATGTCATGGCTCCTGGCTCCCCAGGGGATGTGAGTCGGGAACAGGACAATTCCCTTAGAGCTTAACTCGCGGCCTGTGGCATAAAGGGTCCTCCTGAATGTACGACAGCAGCTGTCAAGGAGGCCCGGGAGCCGTCATTACTAAGGTTTTGACTACACAATTCAACTTCATCTTGAATTGGGCTTAAAGGTATCTTGCGGGCAAAGTTCGTCTCTCCCCAGAGGAATCCTCCCTTGGCCCTGGACTTGGTGTCTAACACACAGGAGGCATGGAGAGGAAGGGGGGTCTTTGGTTCTCCCGAATTTCAGCAGCTTCCTGTTTTACCTGCAGTGGTCTCCCCCGCTTGTTAATTCTCGGTCTGCCCGGACCTGCCGTCCCCTGAGCGCTCGCTCCGTGCCGGGCGCAGACGCTGAAATGTGGGGAACCACAGAGATGTGGTTCTTGCCTTCGGATGGAAACCAGCCAGATGGCCCCAAACGCCAGGCTTACGGGGCTCGAGGCGTTTGTTGTGGTCTGAGATGCATTGGTTTAAAGGCTTCTGGGCCCCAGCCAGGCGGCCCCAAGAGGCAGACCCCTCCACCCTGCCTCCCTTATCCTCCCCAGGGGAGGCCCTCCCCTGGGACCCTCTGCCCAGGGCCCAGAGGAGGTCACCTGCTCCTTGTCGCTCTCGGTCAGCCCAGGCTCTGCCTTGACCTTGCTTGCCAACCTTGAGTCTCTGCAGCCTTTTTCCTGATGCCCAGAATGGTGCCCGACACGCGGCAGCTTGTGGAGGGGAGGGGCCTCCAAATGGGAGGTCCGGGGAGCCGGCGGCTGAAGCCTCTGCCACCTGGGGCGGAGAAGGGGACCCTCGTTCACGGTCAGGAGCCTGGGGCGATGCTGGGTGTCACCATGACCCTCTGGCTTTGGGAAGCGTCCCTTCGCGTAAGATGAGGAATATTCTCTGATGATCACTCCCTGCACTCAGTGCCGCTCAGCCAGAGGGGGCAAGACATCGCCGTGGGCGGGGGCGGTATCTGGTACCCAGTTTGGGACACATAAGGGGGTGGGGGTAGAAGGCCTCTGGGACCAGATGTGCGGGTGTTCTAGCTCCTGTCTCCTGCAAGCTTTCTCCCAGAGTTTTCCTTTCCTCCTGGGGAGGACGGGCATCACAGAGGCCCCAGAGTTGGATTCACGGCCATGTGAAGGGTTTAGCCCGGTACCTGCTTCTGAGGGGACCCTTGAAACTTCTGGTGGCACTTGGTCCTGGGGTCCTCTGTCTTCTAGAACAGGACACGCCGAGTGGGGGGTCTGCAGCCTGCCCCCTTGTTGTGCAGAGAGAAGCAGAAGAAACCAGGGAAGGACGGGACTTGCAGGGGGTCCCAGAGCCCAGGCCGCCTCCTCACACCTGTTCTGGCACTTTCTTTTTTTTTTTTTCTTTAATTTTCTTAACGTTTATTCATTTGTGAGAGAGAGAGAAATGGAGTGTAGCTGGGGGAGGGGCAGAGAGAGAGGGAGACACAGAATCCGAAGCAGGCTCCAGGCCCCGAGCTGTCAGCACAGAGCCCGATGCGGGGCTCGAACTCGTGAACCGTGAGATCGTGACCTGAGCTGAAGTCAGACGCTTAACCGACTGAGCCACCCAGGCGCCCCCCTGAAAACATTGTTTTTTAGTGGTGTACCATGTGAATGCAACATTTCATTTGATCCCCGGCCATTGGACAGTTAGGTTGCTTCCTTCCTTCCTTCCTTCCTTCCTTCCTTCCTTCCTTCCTTCCTTCCT
>NW_024418801.1:0-6600 GCF_014898765.1 Herpailurus yagouaroundi
AGTAAGAGATTGCTACGGCTGAGGTCAGAGAGGTCTTTTCCTGCTTTCTCCTCTAAGGTTTTGATGGTTTCCTGTCTCACATTCAGGTCCTTGATCCATTTTGAGTTTATTTTTGTGAATGGTGTGAGAAAGTGGTCTAGTTTCAACCTTCTGCATGTTGCTGTCCAGTTCTCCCAGCACCATTTGTTAAAGAGACTGTCTTTTTTCCATTGGATGTTCTTTCCTGCTTTGTCAAAGATGAGTTGGCCATACGTTTGTGGGTCTAGTTCTGGGGTTTCTATTCTATTCCATTGGTCTATGTGTCTGTATTTGTGCCAATACCATGCCGTCTTGATGATGACAGCTTTGTAGTAGAGGCTAAAGTCTGGGATTGTGATGCCTCCTGCTTTGGTCTTCTTCTTCAAAATTACTTTGGCTATTCGGGGCCTTTTGTGGTTCCATATGAATTTTAGGATTGCTTGTTCTAGTTTCGAGAAGAATGCTGGTGCAATTTTGATTGGGATTGCATTGAATGTGTAGATAGCTTTGGGTAGTATTGACATTTTGACAATATATATTCTTCCAATCCATGAGCAGGGAATGTCTTTCCATTTCTTTAAATCTTCTTCAATTACCTTCATAAGCTTTCTATAGTTTTCAGCATATAGATCTTTTACATCTTTGGTTAGATTTATTCCTAGGTATTTTATGCTTCTTGGTGCAGTTGTGAATGGGATCAGTTTCTTTATTTGTCTTTCTGTTGCTTCATTATTAGTGTATAAGAATGCAACTGATTTCTGTACATTGATTTTGTATCCTGCAACTTTGCTGAATTCATGTATCAGTTCTAGCAGACTTTTGGTGGAGTCTGTCGGATTTTCCATGTATAATATCATGTCATCTGCAAAAAGCGAAAGCTTGACTTCATCTTTGCCAATTTGGATGCCTTTGATTTCCTTTTGTTGTCTGATTGCTGATGCTAGAACTTCCAGCGCTATGTTAAACAACAGTGGTGAGAGTGGGCATCCCTGTCGTGTTCCTGATCTCAGGGAAAAAGCTTTCAGTTTTTCCCCATTGAGGATGATGTTAGCTGTGGGCTTTTCATAAATGGCTTTTATGATCTTTAAGTATGTTCCTTCTATCCCGACTTTCTCAAGGGTTTTTATTAAAAAAGGGTGCTGGATTTTGTCAAAGGCCTTTTCTGCATCGATTGACAGGATCATATGGTTTTTCTCTTTTTTTGTTGTTAATGTGATGTATCACATTGATTGATTTCCGAATGTTGAACCAGCCCTGCATCCCAGGAATGAATCCCACTTGATCATGGTGAATAATTCTTTTTATATGCCGTTGAATTCGATTTGCTAGTATCTTATTGAGAATTTTTGCATCCATATTCATCAGGGATATTGGCCTGTAGTTCTCTTTTTTTACTGGGTCTCTTTCTGGTTTAGGAATCAAGTTATACTGGCTTCATAGAATGAGTCTGGAAGTTTTCCTTCCCTTTCTATTTCTTGGAATAGCTTGAGAAGGATAGGTATTATCTCTGCTTTAAATGTCTGGTAGAACTCCCCTGGGAAGCCATCTGGTCCTGGACTCTTATTTGTTGGGAGATTTTTGATAACCGATTCAATTTCTTCGCTGGTGATGAAAAATACTATTTTTCAAAGTATTCCCTGATGATTGTTTGTATCTCTGAGGGATTGGTTGTAATAATTCCATTTTCATTCATGATTTTCTCCATTTGGGTCATCTCCCTTTTCTTTTTGAGAAGCCTGGCTAGAGGTTTGTCAATTTTGTTTATTTTTTCAAAAAACCAACTCTTGGTTTCGTTGATCTGCTCTACCGTTTTTTTAGATTCTGTATTGTTTATTTCTGCTCTGATCTTTATTATTTCTCTTCTTCTGCTGGGTTTAGGCTGCCTTTGCTGTTCTGCTTCTATTTCCTTTAGGTGTGCTGTTAGATTTTGTATTTGGGATTTTTCTTGTTTCTTGAGATAGGCCTGGATTGCGATGTATTTTCCTCTCAGGACTGCCTTCGCTGCGTCCCAAAGCGTTTGGATTGTTGTATTTTCATTTTCGTTTGTTTCCATATATTTTTTAATTTCTTCTCGAATTGCCTGGTTGACCCACTCATTCGTTAGTAGGGTGTTCTTTAACCTCCATGCTTTTGGAGGTTTTCCAGACTTTTTCCTGTGGTTGATTTCCAAGCTTCATAGCATTGTGGTCTGAAAGTATGCATGGCATAATTTCAATACTTGTATACTCCTGAAGGGCTGTTTTGTGACCCAGTATGTGATCTATCTTGGAGAATGTTCCATGTGCACTCGAGAAGAAAGTATATTCTGTTGCTTTGGGATTCAGGGTTCTAAATATATCTGTCAAGTCCATCTGATCCAATGTATCATTCAGGGCCCTTGTTTCTTTATTGACCGTGTGTCTAGATGATCTATCCATTTCTGTAAGTGGAGTGTTAAAGTCCCCTGCAACTACCACATTCTTATCAATAAGGTTGCTTATGTTTGTGAGTAATTGTATTATATATTTGGGGGCTCCAGTATTCGGCGCATAGACATTTATAATTGTTAGCTCTTCCTGATGGATAGACCCTGTGATTATTATGTAATGCCCTCTTCATCTCTTGTTACAGCCTTTAATTTAAAGTCTAGTTTGTCTGATATAAGTATGGCTACTCCAGCTTTCTTTTGACTTCCAGTGGCATGATAAATAGTTCTCCATCCCCTCACTCTCATTCTGAAGGGGTCCTGAGGTCTAAAATGAGTCTCTTGTAGACAGAATTTTATCAAATGCTTTCTGTACATTATAGAGATGATTATATAATTTTTATCCTTCATTTTATTAATGTGTTGTATCATAATGATTTGTGGATGTTGCAGTATCTTTGTATCCCTGGGATGAGTCCTACTCTCTTTTTTCTTTGTGAATCTAAAGGTTTGTCAATTTTGTTTATCTTTTCAAAATTATGCTTTTAGATTTACTTATTTTCTTATTGATATTTCTATTAATATTTTCTATTTTAAGCCTTTATTTCAGTTATTTTCATTCAATCTTTGTCATTTACTACCTTCTATTAACTTTAGGCTTTGTTCTTCATTTTCTAGCTAGTCTAACATGTCACAATGTTATTGAGTACATTTACGTTTAAAGTAATTATTGCAAGGAGTGTACTTATTGCCATTTTGTTGGTTGTTTTCCCAGTGGTTTGTAATTCCTTTTCTATTTTAAGCCTTTATTTAGTTATTTCCATTCAATCTTTGTCGTTTACTACCTTCTATTAATTTTAGGCTTTGTTCTTCATTTTCTAGCTAGTCTAACATGTCACAATGTATTGAGTACATTTACATTTAAAGTAATTATTGCTAGGAGTGTACTTATTGCCGTTTTGTTGGTTGTTTTCCCAGTGGTTTGTAATTCCTTTTGTCCTTTCTTCTTTCACTCTATTCCTTCATGATTTGATTATTTTCTGCAGAGTATGCCTAGATTCCTTTCTCTTTAATTTTTGTGCATTTCCAAAAGTTTTTCCTTTGTGGTTACCACAAGGATTCCATAAAACAACTTATAGCAGTCTACTTTAACCTGAAAAGAACTTAACTTTGATTGTATTCTAAATACAATCTTTTCACTCCCCCCATGTTTATATTTTTGATGTCACAATTTCCATGTTTTGTGGATTCTTTCTTTCTTTCTTTTTTTAAAATTTGTTTATGTCTATTTATTTATTTTGAGAGAGAGAGACAGAACATGAGTGGGTTAGGGACAGAGAGAGAGGGAGACACAGAATCTGAAGCAGGCTCCAGGCTCCGAGCTGTCAGCACAGAGCCCAATGTGGGACTCAAACCTACAAACCGTGAGATTGTGACCCAAGCTGAAGGTGGACGCTTATCCAACTGAGCCACCCAGGTGCCCCGTGGATTCTTTAATAAATTATTGTAGTCATACTTATTTTTACTTCTGTTGCCTCTTTAACCTTGTTACTAACTTTATAATTGACTTTACAACATTAGATTATTTTGAATTTTACTATATATTTACCTTTATCAATGATATTTATACTTTATATGTTTGCCTGTTACTAATTAGCACCCTTTACCTCAACTTAAAGAGTTCCCATTAACAGTTCTTGTAATGCTGGTCTAGTGGTGATTAACTTCTTTGGCTTTTGCTTGTCTGGAAAACTTTGTATCTCTCTATGCACCAAGTTGTTTTTCTCTTGCTGCTTTTTAGATTCTCTCCCTGTCTTTTAACTTTTGACATTTTAACTATAATGTGCATTGGTGTGGGTTTCTTTGTGTTCATCTTATTTGCAACCTGTAGACTTCCTGAATCTGTATGTCTAGTTCTTCCCCCAGGATAGGGAAATATTCAGTCATTATTTCTTCAGAGAAGATTTCTGCTCCTTTTTCTCTTCTTCTGGACATCCTGTAGGGTACATGTTTGTCTGCTGAGGGTGTCCCGTCAGGTGCCATCATACTCCTTTAATTCTTCTTTCTTTGTGCTGCTTTGATTGGGTGAATTCCCCCAGCCTGTTTTTAAGTTTACTGATCCTTTCTTCTACCTCCTCTAGTCTGCTGTTGAAACTCTTTATTGTATTTTTCAGTACAATTATTGTATTCCTCAGCTCTAAGACTTCTACTTGGTACTTTCTTATATTATCTATCTCCATTGAATTTCTCCCTGTGCTTATTTCTTCTTCTCCCAATCTTAGTGAGCATATTTACAACCATTATTTTGAACTCTTTATCAGGTAAAGAATTTATTTTCAAGTCATTAAAATCTTTTTCTGAGGTTTCATCTTGTTCTTTCATTTTTAATATATTCCTCAGTTTCTTAATTTTCCTTGCCCCTCTGTGTTGGTTTCTGTACATTAGAAAAAGCAATCACCTCTGTTAGTCTTGAAGGAATGGGCTTACTTAGGAGATAATCATTACTGTTCAACCCTAGCCTGGTTCGTGTCTTGTGCTTGTCTAATCAGTCAGCTTTATTTTTATTAATTCCCAGTAGTTGAGTATGTCAAGACCTGTCCATGTCCCAAAGGGGAGGATCTCAGTCAGCACCTACATTCAGGCTGATTGGAAGACTGGCCCACAAGCAGCAATGTTTAAAGTATGCAAATATACCTCTTTCAAGAGAAGACTGGGTTGTGTCTGTTCCTTCTATACTGACCAATGGAGTGTTAGCCAGTTAAGAACTGTCTTTTGGGGCACCTGGCTGGCTCAGTTGGTTGAACATCTGACTTCAGCTCAGGTCATCGCATCAAAGCTTCATGTCGAGCTCTGTGCTGACAGTGCAGAGCCTGCTTGGGATTCTCTCTCTTTCACTTTCTCTGTGCCCCTCCTCCACTCATGCTTTCTCTCTCTCTCAAAAATAAATAAATAAACTTAAAAAAAAAGATGGGGTGCCTGGGTGGCTCAGTCGGTTGAGCGTCCGACTTCAGCTCAGGTCATGATCTCACGGTTCATGAGTTCAAGCCCCGCGTCAGGCTCTGTGCTGACCGCTTGGAGCCTGGAGCCTGCTTCAAATTCTGTGTCTCCCTCTCTCTTCCCTGCTCATTCTCTGTCTCTCAAAAATGAATAAACGTTAAAAAAAAATTAAAAAAAAAAGAAACATTTCTTTATCTGTCATCATCTCTTTGAACTCATGAATACAAGCTCTGCTGGCCATAAGAGGCAGGAAATCAAGGGGAAATACCTGGGCATCAAACACAAATACCAGGGCATCAGATGCAAAAACTGGGCAAGAGATGTGTGTATAAGCTCTCTTCCAGCAGATACCAGCACTCTAGAGTGCAGCAAAGACATAGTTGTAGTCTCTGGAGGTCTCTAACAAGGATTAGAGTTGGGCCTTACTTGTCTGTTTAATGAGAAGCCTGCCTCTCAGTCCTCAGGTATGAAGACAGGCTGCTAGGGCTCTTTCACAGAAAAAGTATATTCTTTATTCTCCTGCCTCTCTGCAGCGCCCTGGGGTGGTAGTCGGTTCAGAACACTTTCTCCGTCTGTTACAGTCCTGGGGGACCTACAGTCATAAGCCGAGTGCACCACCAGAGCCAGGCAATCTAGAGGTAAGTCCTGCCTGACAAACACAGAAGCCAAGGCACCAAAAAAAAGCATAAGCTCCTTTCCTAGAGATACCTTTGACCTAGAGCGAAGCCGAGGAAGATCACAAGGATGGCCTCCAGTGGCCTATATCCCCAGAGAACACCTAAGTAGGCCCCTAGATGTGTGCCAAGCCACAAGTCTGCTCCTCAAGCCAAAATTCTGGGAAAGGCTGTCAGGCCTCTTTCATAGAAAAAACTGACATTATAGTTCAGTCTGTATATACAGTGTGCTCTTGCGGTGGTGGCCAGGGCTGAACTTTTTACAGTCCCATGGGAACATGAATACAAACCCCATGGACCATTAGATCAAAGAATGTCCCCTGGGTGGCAGCCACAAAATCCAGTGCACCGGGCATAGAAACTGGGGCACCAGATCTTTGTCCAGATTTCCCTCCAGGAGTTACCAGTGCCCTGCAGTGCAGCAGAAGGAGGACCTGAAGACAGTGCCTATTCTCCAAGTTCCCTGTAGAGGATTATGGTTGGCCCTCTGTTGTCTTTTTAATTAGA
>NW_024418802.1:0-3759 GCF_014898765.1 Herpailurus yagouaroundi
ACGCTTAACTGAGCCACCCACGCTCCCCTAGAGATAACTCTTTTAGCTACCATTGTAACTGGGGTTTTTTTTGTGCTCTGACCCCTCAATCACATGTGCATGCAACACGTCTCATGCTGTAGTTGCTTGTAAACTCATGTCCTATGCTTGACTGTATTTTTTGAGGGTAGCAACACTCTCTTCTTTATCTCGTACTCTCGCACTGAACAAATGAAATAATTGAATACTTGGATAAATGAAAACAATGGCTATTTAGCTTTTCTGCCTAAAAATAGCTTTTTATAAACTCCTGTCCGGGAATACCAGTGGGTGGGTATTGCTGTATTTATATCAGAGAAGACCAGTATATGACCAGCTGTTACCCCAGCTCACCTGTCACTTAGCTTCCCCAGAATGTGAGAGACCAAAGCAACTTGAGGGGCTGGTGAACAAGCTGGCTTCTCTCTCCAGGTCGTGCCTACATGTGGCCTCTTCCACACCCAGAACCCAGCCATTTCCCTTGGCCGCATTCAGAGGCTTAGACACCCCAATATTGTGGGGCAGTGGGAGAAACCCATGCATAACTGATCCCAGGTCCTATCCTAGTCAGTGACCCATGTCACCTGGGCCCACGTGGGGCAAGTGCAGTCATTGCACAGATAGGGAGGGAGAGCTCATCAGGATTTTAAAATTCATTATAGCTTATTTTGTGAAAGAAGAGTTGTTCTGAAGATACTGGTGAGTCTTTGTGTTGTTACCTGTCTTGTAAAGCAGTGTGTAATTTCTGGCTAATATCTTCAGCTCTGATTGCAAACTGTTACCTTAAGTGATCGCCCTGCCTTTTTTTTTTTTTTTTTGCTTGTTTTATGTTTAGTTTCATCAAAAGCAATATAAAGGCTGTATGATAAGTAACTAAGAAGCATCAAAGGCAGAGTTCTAGCCTGTGGAATCATGTGGGCCTGTATTCATAACCCAGCTCTGCGGCTCACTTTGTGCCCTCAAATATGTTATTTACAACCTATCTTACAGAAGTGTTGAGATAATAAGGAAAGCATTTTGGGACACCTGGGTGGCCCAGTCAGTCGAGTGTCCAATTTTGGCTCAGGTCATGATCTCACAGTGTGTGGGTTTGGGTTCCCGTGTCGGGCTCTGTGCTGACAGCTCAGAGCCTGGAGCCTGCTTTGGATTCTGTGTCTCCCACTCTCTCTGCTCCTCCCTGCTCGTGCTCTCTTACTCTCTAAAGGAGATAGATAAGTATTTTAAAAAGATATGGAAAGTACTTTGCATACTATAAATAGTAAATGGTGTTCTTAACCCTAGAACTTTCCTATCATTCTTGATCGTTCTTTCCATACAGTGTAACTTGGCATCCGTCAAGGTGTTTACTGCTAAGAGGCTTATGTGCCTGGCTCTTCCAGTTGTCAGAGAGGGTGTCCAGGCACATTTGCCGTTTTGAAAAAGGACCATGGTTGTGCTGTGAGGGTCCCAAGTTTCAAAGCAGAGTTTTCCTTTCCTTCCTCTGCACTTCTGTTTTGCTTTCTTGGTTCAAATCGACTACCGTGTATCGGGTCCTCTTAGTCACAGGTTTCTGTCCTCAAAGAATTTCTAATACGATATGTATACAGAAGGTTAAAGAAGTTTGCCTGCTTTTCTAGGAACTGCTACTTTTACCACACAGAATAAAGACAATGGAGCCAAAGTGGCAGTAAGAAAGCCTGTGCTGTCTCCAGTTACCTTCCACAAAGGTAATGGGAAGTAAAGTTCTTTTTTTGTTTTAAGTAGGCTTCGCACCTAGCGGGGAGCCCAACGTGGGACCCGACCCTGAGGTCAAGACCTGGAGCTGAGATCAAGAGTCAGATGCTTAGCCGACCGAGCCACCCAGGCACTTCAAGAATAAAGTTCTTTTTAAAAAAATTTTTTTAAAAGATCTTATTTAGTTTTGAGAGAGAGGGAGAGACAGAGTACGATCAGGGGAGGGGCAGAGAGAGAGGGGGAAACAGAATCTGAAGCGGGCTCCAGGCTCTGAGCTGTCAGTATAGAGCCTGATGCGGGGCTTGAACTCGTGAACCGTGACCTGATCATGACCTGAGACAAAGTCGGATGCTTAATGGACTGAACCACCCAGGTGCCCCACGAATAAGGTTCTCGAACTTAAATTTTTAAAAATCATAAGACAAGGGGTGCCTGGGTGGCTCAGTCAGTTAAGGGTCCTACTCGTGATTTGGGTTCAGGTCATGATCTCATAGGTCGTGAGTTCAAGCCCCATGTCAGGCTTTGCATCGTCTCTCCCTCTCTCTACCCCTCCCCCGCTCAAGTTCGCACTCTCAAAATAAACTTAAAAATTTTCTTAAGTCATAAGACACTCTTAGAAATTTCAAATACAGGGCACCTGGGTGGCTCAGTTGGTTAATTGTCTGACTCTTGGTTTTGGCTCAGGTCATGATCTTGTGGTTCGTGGGTTTGAGCCCTGCCTTAGGCTCTGCACTGTGGAGCCTGCTTGGGATTCTGTCTGTCTCCCCCTCTCTCTCTGCCCCTCCCCTGCGCTCGCTTGCTTGCTCGCTCGTTTGCTTGCTCTCTCAAAATAGACAAACTTTAAAAAAAATTTCAGATACCGATTTCAGAGTGAAGAGTATGGCTGTGTGTGCAGCAGTTCAGAGAATAGGCTGTGGGGTTAGCTTTGTTTGGAACCCTAGTTCACCACTTACTCTTTAGCCCTAGGAAAATTCCTAACCCATCTGTGTAAGCCTCGGTTTTCTCACCAGCAAACTATGTGTTACAATTTTGAGAACATATATATTGTGGGCTTAGCACAGTACCGAACATAAAAACAAGTACTCGGGAAGGTGCTATTATCACATGGTCATGCAGCACACAGACTCATAAGTTTGGGGATTCCAAATTAGCTGTGCTCTGATCAGACAGACAGGGGGTGGTAATGATCTTCAGAATGAAGGTCTAACCCACCATTCACTCCATGTTACTCTTCACGGTTTAAAAGGTATTTTCACTATGCTAAGCGAGATTAGTCAGAGAAAGACAAATATCGTATGACTTCACTCATGTGAGTGAAGATACAAAGATACAAAACAGATGAACATAAGGGAAGCAAAAATAATATAAAAACAAGGAGGGGGGGCAAAACATAAGAGACTCGTAAACAGAGAACAAACTGAGGGTTGTGGGTGGGGGGATGGGCTAAAGGGGTGAGGGGCATTAAGGAAGATACTTGTTGGGATGAGCACTGGGTGTTATATACAGAGGATGAATCTACTCCTGAAATCATTATTGCACTAAATGCTAACTTGGATTTAAAATTCTTAAAAATACATAAATAAGGGGCACCTGGGTGGCTCAGTCAGTTGGGCGTCCGACATTGGCTCAGGTCACGATCTCACGGTCCATGAGTTCGAGCCCCGCGTCCGGCTCTGTGCTGACTGCTCAGAACCTGGAGCCTGTTTCAGATTCTGTGTCTCCCTCTCTCTGACCCTCCCCTGTTCATGCTCTCTCTCTGTTTCAAAAATAAATGTTAATAAAAAAAATTTTTTTTAAATACATAAAATAAAAGGTACTTTCACATTCGTTCTCCTGTTAGCTCTCTGTAACAACACTGGTAGACAGGGCAACTATTATCCCCATCTTACAGCTGAAACAGCAGAGGCTTAGAGAAGCCAGCTGGGGGGTGGGGGGGCTGCTTCGGATCCCCCTAGAACAATAAAAATAACAGTTACAGAGCATTTACATGATGCCAAGCATGGTATTAACACTTCATGTGCATGATCT
>NW_024418803.1:0-1193 GCF_014898765.1 Herpailurus yagouaroundi
CTCCGGTATTCGGCGCATAGACATTTATAATTGTTAGCTCTTCCTGATGGATAGACCCTGTCACTATTATATAATGCCCTTCTTCATCTCTTGTTACAGCCTTTAATTTAAAGTCTAGTTTGTCTGATATAAGTATGGCTACTCCAGCTTTCTTTTGGCTTCCAGTAGCATGATAAATAGTTCTCCATCCCCTCACTCTCAATCTAAAGGTGTCCTCAGGTCTAAATTGAGTCTCTTGTAGACAGCAAATAGATGGGTCTTGTTTTTTTATCCATTCTGATACCCATGTCTTTTGGTTGGCGCATTTAATCCATTTACATTCAGTGTTATTATAGAAAGATATGGGTGTAGAGTCATTGTGATGTCTGTATGTTTTATGCTTGTAGTGATGTCTCTGGTACTTTGTCTCACAGGATCCCCCTTAGGATCTCTTGTAGGGCTGGTTTAGTGGTGACAAATTCCTTCAGTTTTTGTTTGTTTGGGAAGACCTTTATCTCTCCTTCTATTCTAAATGACAGACTTGCTGGATAAAGGATTCTCGGCTGCATATTTTTTCTGTCTAGCACACTGAAAATCTCGTGCCAACTCTTTCTGGCCTGCCAAGTTTCAAAAGAGAGATCAGTCACGAGTCTTATAGGTCTCCCTTTATATGTGAGGGCACGTTTACCCCTTGCTGCTTTCAGAATTTTCTCTTTATCCTTGTATTTTGCCAGTTTCACTATGATATGTCGTGCAGAAGATCGATTCAAGTTACGTCTGAAGGGAGTTCTCTGTGCCTCTTGGATTTCAATGCCTTTTTCCTTCCCCACTTCAGGGAAGTTCTCAGCTATTATTTCTTCAAGTACCCCTTCAGCACCTTTCCCTCTCTCTTCCTCCTCTGGGATACCATTGATGCGTATATTATTTCTTTTTAGTGTATCACTTACTTCTCTACTTTTCCCCTCATACTCCTGGATTTTTTTCTCTCTCTTTTTCTCAGCTTCCTCTTTTTCCATAACTTTATCTTCTAGTTCACCTATTCTCTCCTCTGCCTCTTCAATCCGAGCTGTGGTGGTTTCCATTTTGTTATGCATTTCATTTAAAGCGTTTTTCAGCTCCTCGTGACTGTTCCTTAGTCCCTTGACCTCTGTAGCAAGAGATTCTCTGCTGTCAGCTATACTGTTTTCAAGCCCAGCGATTAATTTTATGACTAT
>NW_024418804.1:0-1076 GCF_014898765.1 Herpailurus yagouaroundi
ACTGAGACCCTCCCTTGTGTACTCCACTGAGCCTTTCGCGGACACATGTGCTCTGCTGTGGGTTCAGTGCGTGCGGCCTCCTGGGACCTAACCCTAACCCTATCCGTTACCCTAAGCATATTCCGCAACCCTACACCTAATCCTATCTCTAACCCTAAGGCTACCCTCGACCTGCAACCTCGCACGGGCCCTCATTTCAGCCCTCGGGGGACACTAGGAGACTGGAGTGTCCTCGGCCCCGGCGACGTCCCTGGAACGATCTCTCACCCTAACTGAGGTCTTCTCCCCATGGGGACCCAATTCCAAAGAATGACGAAAGCACACACACGGCTTGGAGAATCGGCGCAGAGATACTCGGCATGTCACCTGGAACATCGTGACGTGATTTCCAAAGCGTGACTGCTGCTGCACGAGGGGATGCCTCAGGCTACCTGACGGGGGGCCCACACAACTGTCTGCCTGTGGAACGCAAACACTACTGCTGACTGTCACCCTCCTTTGTGTACTCCACTCAGCCCTTTGTGGAGACAAGCACTCGGCTGAGGGGGCAGTGTCTGGAGCCTCCTGGGACCTAAACCTAACCCTCACAGAACCATAACCATAACCCTCAACATACACGGAACCCTCCCTATGCCACTAAGTCGACACAACGCCCACAGCCCCGCACGTGCCCTCGCTTCAGGCCTCCGTGGAATTCGCACCACCGGTGTCGAGTCGGCCCTTCCGACGTCCCTGCATGGGACGCTAACCCGAGGTACGGCTCTCTCCCAATTCGTATCCATACCAAAGTCTAACAGCAGCGCACACACAGGTCCGAGAATCGGCGCAGAAACACACATCATGGAGTCTGGGACGTCACCACGTCGTTTGCAAAGCGCAACTGCATCTGCACGAGAGGATGCCTGAGGCCTCCCGGGCGGGTGGCCCATACATTTGTCTGGCCTTTGAACCGAAAGACTGAGGGTGACCAGCCTCCTGCCTTGTGTCCCCCTCTAGGTGCTTCGGGGAGAGGACGGCACTGTTGTGAGGTCACTGCCTGGAGATTCTGGGACCTAACCCTAACCCTAACCCTAACC
>NW_024418805.1:0-5316 GCF_014898765.1 Herpailurus yagouaroundi
TCTCCTGATTTGTTCATTTTGGCCACTCTGACTGGCGTGAGGTGATATCTGAGTGTGGTTTTGATTTGTATTTCCCTGATAAGGAGTGACGCTGAACATCTTTTCATGTGCCTGTTGGCCATCCGGATGTCTTCTTTAGAGAAGTGTCTATTCATGTTTTCTGCCCATTTCTTCACTGGGTTATTTGCTTTTCGGGTGTGGAGTTTGGTGAGCTCTTTATAGATTTTGGATACTAGCCCTTTGTCCGATATGTCATTTGCAAAGATCTTTTCCCATTCCGTTGGTTGCCTTTTCGTTTTGTTGGTTGTTTCCTTTGCTGTGCAGAAGCTTTTTATCTTCATAAGGTCCCAGTAATTCACTTTTGCTTTTAATTCCCTTGCCTTTGGGGATGTGTCGAGTAAGAGATTGCTACGGCTGAGGTCAGAGAGGTCTTTTCCTGCTTTCTCCTCTAGGGTTTTGATGGTTTCCTGTCTCACATTCAGGTCCTTGATCCATTTTGAGTTTATTTTTGTGAATGGTGTGAGAAAGTGGTCTAGTTTCAACCTTCTGCATGTTGCTGTCCAGTTCTCCCAGCACCATTTGTTAAAGAGACTGTCTTTTTTCCATTGGATGTTCTTTCCTGCTTTGTCAAAGATGAGTTGGCCATACGTTTGTGGGTCTAGTTCTGGGGTTTCTATTCTATTCCATTGGTCTATGTGTCTGTTTTTGTGCCAATACCATGCTGTCTTGATGATGACAGCTTTGTAGTAGAGGCTAAAGTCTGGGATTGTGATGCCTCCTGCTTTGGTCTTCTTCTTCAAAATTACTTTGGCTATTCGGGGCCTTTTGTGGTTCCATATGAATTTTAGGATGGCTTGTTCTAGTTTCGAGAAGAATGCTGGTGCAATTTTGATTGGGATTGCATTGAATGTGTAGATAGCTTTGGGTAGTATTGACATTTTGACAATATTTATTCTTCCAATCCATGAGCAGGGAATGTCTTTCCATTTCTTTAAATCTTCTTCAATTACCTTCATAAGCTTTCTATAGTTTTCAGCATACAGATCCTTTACATCTTTGGTTAGATTTATTCCTAGGTATTTTATGCTTCTTGGTGCAATTGTGAATGGGATCAGTTTCCTTATTTGTCTTTCTGTTACTTCATTGTTAGTGTATAAGAATGCAACTGATTTCTGTACATTGATTTTGTATCCTGCAACTTTGCTGAATTCATGTATCAGTTCTAGCAGACTTTTGGTGGAGTCTGTCAGATTTTCCATGTATAATATCATGTCATCTGCAAAAAGCGAAAGCTTGACTTCATCTTTGCCAATTTTGATGCCTTTGATTTCCTTTTGTTGTCTGATTGCTGATGCTAGAACTTCCAGCACTATGTTAAACAACAGCAGTGAGAGTGGGCATCCCTGTCGTGTTCCTGATCTCAGGGAAAAAGCTCTCAGTTTTTCCCCGTTGAGGATGATGTTAGCTGTGGGCTTTTCATAAATGGCTTTTATGATCTTTAAGTATGTTCCTTCTATCCCGACTTTCTCAAGGGTTTTTATTAAGAAAGGGTGCTGGATTTTGTCAAAGGCCTTTTCTGCATCGATTGACAGGATCATATGGTTTTTCTCTTTTTTTTTGTTAATGTGGTGTATCATGTTGATTGATTTGCGAATGTTGAACCAGCCCTGCATCCCAGGAATGAATCCCACTTGATCATGGTGAACAATTCTTTTTATATGCCGTTGAATTCGATTTGCTAGTATCTTATTGAGAATTATGGCATCCGTATTCATCAGGGATATTGGCCTGTAGTTCTCTTTTTTTACTGGGTCTCTGTCTGGTTTAGGAATCAAAGTAATACTGGCTTCATAGAATGAGTCTGGAAGTTTTCCTTCCCTTTCTATTTCTTGGAATAGCTTGAGAAGGATAGGTGTTATCTCTGCTTTAAACGTCTGGTAGAACTCCCCTGGGAAGCCATCTGGTCCTGGACTCTTATTTGTTGGGAGATTTTTGATAACCGATTCAATTTCTTCGCTGGTGATGGGTCTGTTCAAGCTTTCTATTTCCTCCTGATTGAGTTTTGGAAGAGTGTGGGTGTTCAGGAATTTGTCCATTTCTTCCAGGTTGTCCAATTTGTTGCCATATAATTTTTCATAGTATTCCCTGATAATTGTTTGTATCTCTGAGGGATTGGTTGTAATAATTCCATTTTCATTCATGATTGTATCTTTTTGGGTCATCTCCCGTTTCTTTTTGAGAAGCCTGGCTAGAGGTTTGTCAATTTTGTTTATTTTTTCAAAAAACCAACTCTTGGTTTCATTGATCTGCTCTACAGTTTTTTTAGATTCTATATTTATTTCTGCTCTGATCTTTATTATTTCTCTCCTTCTGCTGGGTTTAGGCTGCCTTTGCTGTTCTGCTTCTAGTTCCTTTAGGTGTGCTGTTAGATTTTGTATTTGGGATTTTTCTTGTTTCTTGAGATAGGCCTGGATTGCAATGTATTTTCCTCTCAGGACTGCCTTCGCTGCGTCCCAAAGCGTTTGGATTGTTGTATTTTCATTTTCGTTTGTTTCCATATATTTTTTAATTTCTTCTCTAATTGCCTGGTTGACCCACTCATTCGTTAGTAGGGTGTTCTTTAACCTCCATGCTTTTGGAGGTTTTCCAGACTTTTTTCTGTGGTTGATTTCAAGCTTCATAGCATTGTGGTCTGAAAGTATGCATGGTATGATTTCAATTCTTGTAAACTTATGAAGGTCTGTTTTGTGACCCAGTATATGATCTATCTTGGAGAATGTTCCATGTGCACTCGAGAAGAAAGTATATTCTGTTGCTTTGGGATGCAGAGTTCTAAATATATCTGTCAAGTCCATCTGATCCAATGTCTCATTCAGGGCCCTTGTTTCTTTATTGACCGTGTGTCTAGATGATCTATCCATTTCTGTAAGTGGGGTGTTAAAGTCCCCTGCAATTACCACATTCTTATCAATAAGGTTGCTTGTGTTTATGAGTAATTGTTTTATATATTTGGGCGCTCCGGTATTCGGCGCATAGACATTTATAATTGTTAGCTCTTCCTGATGGATAGACCCTGTCACTATTCTATAATGTCCTTCTTCATCTCTTGTTACAGCCTTTAATTTAAAGTCTAGTTTGTCTGATATAAGTATGGCTACTCCAGCTTTCTTTTGGCTTCCAGTAGCATGATAAATAGTTCTCCATCCCCTCACTCTCAATCTAAAGGTGTCCTCAGGTCTAAAATGAGTCTCTTGTAGACAGCAAATAGATGGGTCTTGTTTTTTTATCCATTCTGATACCCTATGTCTTTTGGTTGGCGCATTTAATCCATTTACATTCAGTGTTATTATAGAAAGATATGGGTTTAGAGTCATTGTGATGTCTGTATGTTTTATGCTTGTAGTGATGTCTCTGGTACTTTGTCTCACAGGGTCCCCCTTAGGATCTCTTGTAGGGCTGGTTTAGTGGTGACAAATTCCTTCAGTTTTTGTTTGTTTGGGAAGACCTTTATCTCTCCTTCTATTCTAAATGACAGGCTTGCTGGATAAAGGATTCTCGGCTGCATATTTTTTCTGTCTAGCAAACTGAAAATCTCGTGCCAACTCTTTCTGGCCTGCCAAGTTTCAAAAGAGAGATCAGTCACGAGTCTTATAGGTCTCCCTTTATATGTGAGGGCACGTTTACCCCTTGCTGCTTTCAGAATTTTCTCTTTATCCTTGTATTTTGCCAGTTTCACTATGATATGTCGTGCAGAAGATCGATTCAAGTTACGTCTGAAGGGAGTTCTCTGTGCCTCTTGGATTTCAATGCCTTTTTCCTTCCCCACTTCAGGGAAGTTCTCAGCTATTATTTCTTCAAGTACCCCTTCAGCACCTTTCCCTCTCTCTTCCTCCTCTGGGATACCAATTATGCGTATATTATTTCTTTTTAGTGTATCACTTAGTTCTCTAATTTTCCCCTCATACTCCTGGATTTTTTTATCTCTCTTTTTCTCAGCTTCCTCTTTTTCCATAACTTTATCTTCTAGTTCACCTATTCTCTCCTCTGCCTCTTCAATCCGAGCTGTGGTGGTTTCCATTTTGTTATGCATTTCATTTAAAGCGTTTTTCAGCTCCTCGTGACTGTTCCTTAGTCCCTTGATCTCTGTGGCAAGAGATTCTCTGCTGTCAGCTATACTGTTTTCAAGCCCAGCGATTAATTTTATGACTATTATTCTAAATTCACTTTCTGTGATATTATTTAAATCCTTTTTGATCAGCTCATTAGCTGTTGTTATTTCCTGGAGATTCTTCTGAGGGGAATTCTTCCGCTTGGTCATTTTGGATAGTCCCTGGCGTGGTGAGGACCTGCAGGGCACTTCCCCTGTGCTGCAGTGTATAACTGGAGTTGGTGGGCGGAGCCGCAGTCAGACCTGATGTCTGCCCCCAGCCCACCGCTGGGGCCACAGTCAGACTGGTGCGTGCCTTCTCTTCCCCTCTCCTAGGGGCGGGATTCACTGTGGGGTGGGGTGGCCTGTCTGGGCTACTTGCACACTGCCAGGCTTGTGATGCTGGGGATCTGGCGTCTTAGCTGGGGTGGGTAGGCAAGGTGCACAGGGGCAGGAGGGGCAGGCTTAGCTTGCTTCTCCTTAGGTGATCCACTTCAGGAGGGGCCCTGTGGCAGCAGCAGGGAGTCAGATCCGCTGCCGGAGGTTTGGCTCCCCAGAAGCGCAGAGTTGGGTGTTTGCGTGGAGCGAGCAAGTTCCCTTGCAGGAACTGGTTCTCTTTGGGATTTTGGCTGGGGGATGGGCGGGGAAGATGGCGGTGGCGAGCGCCTTTGTTCCCCACCAAACTGAGCTCTGTGGTCCGGGGGCTCAGCAGCTTTCCTTCCCTTTGTCCTCCAGCCTTCCCGCTTTCTGAGCAGAGCTGTTAACTTATGACCTCCCAGCCGCTAAGTCTCGCTTGCTGTCGGAACATAGTCCGTCAGGCCCCTCCGCTTTTTGCAAGCCAGACTCGGGGGCTCTGCTTGGCCGGCGAGCCGCCCCTCCGCCCCGGCTCCCTCCCGCCAGTCCGTGGAGCGCGCACCGCCTCCTACCCTCTTCCGTGGGCCTCTCGTCTGCGCTTGGCTCCGGCGACTCCGTTCTGCTAATCCTCTGGTGGTTTTCTGGGTTATTTAGGCAGGTGTAGGTGGAATCTAAGTGATCAGCAGGACGCGCGGTGAGCCCAGCGTCCTCCTACGCCGCCATCTTCCCTGGAACCTATTGTTTTAATTTCTGAGGATTGAAGTTAACTTATAATCTAGTTTGTATTAGTACCAACTTAATTACAGTTTTAGTAG
>NW_024418806.1:0-1535 GCF_014898765.1 Herpailurus yagouaroundi
AATTGGTGCAGTGACTATGGAAAACAATATAAAGGTTTCTCAAAAAATTCAAATAGAGCAACCATTATCACCCAGCAATTCCCCTCCTAGGTATTAATCAAAGAAAATGAAATTACTAAACTCATAAAGATACCTGCACACCTGTATTATGGCCGCATTATTTATAATAGCCAGGAGGGCATTATGCTAAGGGAAATAAATCAGAAAGAGAAAGACATATATCAAATTATCTCACGTATATGTGGACTCTGAAACAAAAAACAAGAAAAAAAAATACCACCCCCTCAACATAATAACCCAAACTCATAAATACAGAGAAGATATAGATGATTGCCAAGGTGAGGGGCAAGAAGTAGGCAAAGTAGGTAAAAGGGGCCAAAAGATATAAACAAATAATAATACTATTTTTTATTGTTTTAAATTTACATCCAATTTAGTTAGCATATAGTGCAACAGTGATTTCAGAAGTAGATTCCTTAATGCCCCTTACCCATTTAGCCCATCCCCTCTCCCACAGCCCCTCCAGCAACCCTCTGTTTGATCTCTATATTTGTCTCTTATGTTTTGTCCCTCTCCCTGTTTTTCTATTATTTTTGGCTTTTCTTCCCTTATGTTCATCTTTTTTTTTCTCTTAAAGTCCTCATATGAGTGAAGTCATATGATTTTTGTCCTTCTCTGACTAATTTCACTTAGCATAATACCCTCCAGTTCCATCCACGGAGTTGCAAATGGCAAGATTTCATTCTTTTTTTCATTGCCAAGTAATACTCCATTGTATATATATATACCACATCTTCTTTACCCATTCTTCCATTGATGGAAATTTGGGCTCTTCCATATTTTGGCTATTGTTCATAGTGCTGCTATAAACATTGGGGTGCATGTGCCCCCTTCAAAACAGCACACCTGTATCCCTTGGATAAATGCCTAGTAGTGCAATTGCTGGGTCGTCGGGTAGTTCTATTTTTAGTTTAGTTTTGGTTTAAAAAAATTTTTTTTAATGTTTATTTATTTCTGAGACAGAGCATGTGCAGGGGAGGGGCAGAGAGAGAGGGAGACACAGAATCAGAAGCAGGCTGCAGGCTCTGAGCTGTCAGCACAGAGCCTGACGCGGGGCTCAAACTCACGAACTGCGAGATCATGACCTGAGCCGAAGTCGGTCGCTCAATCGACTGAGCCACCCAGGCGCCCCTATTTTTAGTTTTTTGAGGAACCTCCAAGCTGGTGAGTAGCTGCACCAGCTTGCATTGCTACCAACAATGCAAAAGAGATCCTGTTTCTCTGCATCCTCGCCAACATCTGTTGTTGCCTGAGTTGTTAATGTGAGCCATTCTGACAGGTGTCAGGTGGTATCTCATGGTGGTTTTGATTTGTATTTCCCTGATGATGAGTGATGTTGAGCATTTTTTCATGCATCGGTTGGCCATCTGGATGTCTTCTTTGGAGAAGTGTCTATTCATGTCTTTTGCCCATTTCTTCACTGGATTATTTGTTTTTGGGGTGTTGAGTTTGATAAGTTCTTTGTAGATTTTATT
>NW_024418807.1:0-1667 GCF_014898765.1 Herpailurus yagouaroundi
CATAAAGATTATCCAGAGAATGATCTGCATCTGCATCTGCATCTGTATCTGCTGGAGATTCCCTGACTAACCAGATTCTCACTGCTGCTGGGGCTGAGGGTGTGGGGTGGGAGGTAGATAAACCAAGAGAATCAGACAAGCCCAAGTGGCCAAGATCTAGATGGAGTCCACCCTAACTGTTACCGTGGCCATGCCTGAAGTTTCCAGAGCTGATGATGCTACATGCGGGGCCACCATTGTTCCGTGATGATATTGCAGTTGGTATATGATGCTAAGAAATAAAACAAGGAAACGTGGTAACTTAGTATATATTATAACGTGTAAACAAGAAGGCAAAGAAAACTCTTGGTTTGTACTTTGTTGGCAATTACTAATAGATATGAAAATTACCATGCCTCCCCAGAGGCAAGGTTCTTGCCAACAGAAATACAACGCTAATACAGGAGCACCTTCCAAGGGTTCATCTGAGAGTATACTGAATGGCCTGAGTATTGAATGTGATTCAATAAGGCAGAACTGGTTTCTCCATGGCCCACAAGTATTAAATTCTAGAATTCCTATGAGTTTGCTTGATGCATTGATAAGCCAAGGAAACCTAGGTGGGGATTTGGTGAAACCACATGCCCTAGACATATGACAGCTAATTTTTGACTTAAGAAGAAAACGAATGACCTCCAAAAGACATCAACAATTCTACCTCACAGATGTGCTGTGAGCTTGAAATGCTCACACATGTGCTGCATCTTGAAGACGGTAAATGCTAAAAACAATGGTAGTATTATATTAATGGCTGCTACCCTTTTTACCAAAATTTTGTAGGAGGTCATAAAGAAACTGGCAGCTCTGCCATTCCCTGCAGCCTGCTGCAGATGACATTGCTGCTTTAATGGAACACAGCCTACAGCCTCTTTGTGAGTAAAACTCACTTTGATTATGCCACTGGTGGCAGCCTTTCTGTGACAGCTGAACACGTCCCTAACGGATAGTACTTGCACTTCCTCAATGCCATTCAAATACAATTTCATGTTTTATTAGCACAGATAACATCAATAATGTCACTCTTATTGAAGGTGACATTATTACCAACATCACTCAGCAGATGACTTTGGGGAAAAGATGCTAGAAAAGTTTCCTAAATGAAGAAGGGTCTTGGAGAATACAAGTGTTCTATCTCATAAGCATACCCTCGCAGAGTAAACTGTGGGGCAGAGGGTTCTCTCCGTTACAATATCACTTGAAGTTTAGGAGTGTTTTTCCTTATAAATGTTTGAAGAAGTCCATGGTAGAGAAAGGTTTACTTAATCCCAGAGAGTAAAATGAAAGAAGGCTTTGGACCCACAAACTCCTCCAATCAGTAAGTAGGCCGAGACAACAATAAGGCTGTAGACACAGGCTACCTTTCATGAGAAGGGAAGAATGACTTGGAGGTTGAAAGTCAGAACCCCGGAGGAGCTAGGGCCATGGAAGATCATTCCCAGGCCTTAAGACCCAATGAAAGGACTGCCTACCTGTAGCAGCTGAACTTCACGATTGTTATGGACCAGTGACTCATCATGATAACCTCCTTCCTTTCTTTGGAACAGCAATGTTTGTGTTTTGTTGGTTTGTTTGTTTTTTCTGTGTGTGTGTGTGTGTGTGTGTGTGTGTGTGTGTGTGTGTGTGTGTGT
>NW_024418808.1:0-587 GCF_014898765.1 Herpailurus yagouaroundi
AAGGCGGCACAATTGCAGGGTTAGGGATCGAGGCAGGCTTAGGTTTCCTTGGAGGGTCCCGTTTTGGGGTCAGGTTAGGGTTAGGCTTCGCTCCCAAGAGGTTCCAGGCGCCGAACCCTCAGCAGGGCAGTAGTCTCCGCCAAGGTCTGAGTTGAGGGCACAAGGGACGGTGCCGGTCAGGATCCATCTTGGGCTGCCAAGGCCATACACGTCGATCCCCCCTGGTCGAGGAGGCCTCCGGAATCCTCTCCGAGAGCTGCAGGCTAGCCTGGCAAACGACATGGGGAGCTTCCAGCTTCCATGCCGAGTCAGCATGCCCCGCATCTGGACTCCAGGCGCCTGATGTTGTCAGACGTTGCAATTGGGTCCCATGGGGAGAGAGCCTTAGCTAGGGTTAGGGTTAGGGCTAGGGACGTCGCCCGGGCCGAAGCGACTCCGGTCTCGTGATCTCCCTCGAGGGCTGAAGTGAGGGCCCGTGCCAGAAGGCGGCTCAATTGCAGGGTTAGGGATCGAGGCAGGCTTAGGTTTCCGTGGAGGGTCCCGGTTTGGGGTAGGGTTAGGGTTAGGGTTAGCACACAGAGGCTCCA
>NW_024418808.1:687-4304 GCF_014898765.1 Herpailurus yagouaroundi
CCGGTTTGGGGTAGGGTTAGGGTTAGGGTTAGCACACAGAGGCTCCAGGCACCGAACCCACAGCAGGGCAGTGGTCTCCGCGAAGGGCTGAGTTGAGGGCACAAGGGACGGTGCCGGTCAGGATCCGTCTTTGGCTGCCAAGGCCACACTCGTCTATCCGCCCCTGGTCGAGGGGGCCTCCGGAATCCTCATGGGCAGCTGCAGCCGGGCCTCGGAAACAACATGGGGAGCTTCCAGCTTCCATGGCGAGTCAGCCTGCCCCGCATCTGGACTCCAGGCGGGTGATGTTGTCAGACGTTGGAATTGGGTCCCATGGGGAGAGAGCCTTAGCTAGGGTTAGCGTTCGGGCCAGGGACGTCGCCAGGGCCGAAGCGACTCCGGTCTCGTGATCTCCCTTGAGGGCTGAAGTTAGGGCACATGCCAGCAGGCGGCCCAATTGCAGGGTTAGGGTTCGAGGGAGGCTTACGTTTCGGTGGAGGTTCCCGGTTCGGGGTAGGGTTAGGGTTAGGGTTAGCTCCCAGGAGGCTCCAGGCGCCGAACCCTCAGCAGGGCAGTAGTCTCCGCCAAGGTCTGAGTTGAGGGCACAAGGGACGGTGCCGGTCAGGATCCGTCTTTGGCCGCCAAGGACACACTCATCGATCCGCCCCTGGTCGAGGAGGCCTCCGAAATCCTCACGGGCAGCTTCAGCCGGGCGTGGGAAACGACATGGGGAGCTTCCAGCTTCCATGCCTAGGCAGTCTACACCGCTTCTGGACCTCAGACCAGTGATGTTGTCAGATTGGAATGGGGTCCCCATGGGGAGAGAGCCTTAGCTAGGGTTAGGGTTCGGGCCAGGGACGTCGCCAGGGCCGAAGGGACTCCAGTCTCGTGATCTCCCTTGAGGGCTGAAGTTAGTGCCCATGCCAGCAGGCGGCTCAATTGCAGGGTTAGGGTTCGAGGGAGGCATAGGTGTCGGTGGAGGTTCCCGGTTCGGGGTAGGGGTTGGGTTAGGGTTAGCTCCCAGGGGGCTCCAGGCGCCGAACCTTCAGCAGGGCAGTAGTCTCCGCCAAGGTCTGAGTGGAGGGCACAAGGGACGGTGCCGGTCAGTATCCATCTTGGGCTGCCAAGGCCATACACGTCGATCCCCCCTGGTCGAGGAGGCCTCCGGAATCCTCTCGGACAGCTGCAGGCTGGCCTGGGAAACGACATGGGGAGCTTCCAGCTTCCATGCCGAGTCAGCCTGCCCCGCATCTGGAATCCAGGCGCGTGATGTTGTCAGACGTTGCAATTGGGTCCCATGGGGAGAGAGCTTTAGCTAGGGTTAGGGTTCGGGCTTGGGACGTCGCCAGGGCCGAAGCGACTCCGGTCTCGTTATCTCCCTCGAGGGCTGAAGTGAGGGCCCGTTGCAGAAGGCGGCTCAATTGCAGGGTTAGGGATCGAGGCAGGCTTAGGTTTCCGTGGAGGGTCCTGGTTTGGGGTCAGGTTAGGGTTAGGGTTAGCTCCCAGGCGGATCCAGTCGCCGAACCCTCCGCAGGGCAGTAGTCTCCCTGAAGATCTGAGTTGAGGGCACAAGGGACGGTGCCGGTCAGGTTCCGTCTTTGGCTGCCAAGGCCACACTCGTCGATCCGCCCCTGGTCGAGGAGGCCTCCGGAATCCTAACGGGCAGCTGCAGCCGGGCCTGGGAAACGACATGGGGAGCTTCCATCTTCCATGCCGAGTCAGTCTACACCGCTTTTGGACCTCAGACGAGTGATGTTGTCAGACGTTGGTATTAGGTCCCCATGGGGCGAGAGCCTTAGCTAGGGTTAGGGTTCGGGCCAGGAACGTCGCCAGGGCGGAAGCAAATCCGGGCTCGATTATCCCTCAAGGGCTGAAGTGAGGGGCCGTGCCAGAAGTTGGCTCAATTGCAGGGTTAGGGATTGAGGCAGGCTTAGGTTTCCATGGAGGCTGCCGGTTTGGGGTACTGTTAGAGTTAGGGTTAACTCCCAGGAGGCTCCAGGCGCCGAACTCTCAGCAGGACAGTGGTCTCCGCGAAGGGCTCAGTTGAGGGCACAAGGGACGGTGCCGGTCAGGATCCATTTTTGGCTGCCAAGGCCATACACGTCGATCCCCCCTGGTCGAGGAGGCCTCCGGAATCCTCTCCGACAGCTGCAGGCTGGCCTGGGAAACGACATGGGGAGCTTCCAGCTTCCATGCCGAGTCAGACTGCCCCGCATCTGGACTCCAGGCGCGTGATGTTGTCAGACGTTGGAATTGGATCCCATGGGGAGAGAGCCTTAGCTAGGGTTAGGGTTCAGGCTAGGGACGTCGCCAGCACCGACGCGACTCCGGTCTCGTGATCTCCCTCGAGGGCTGGAGTGAGGGCCCGTGCCAGAAGGCGGCTCAATTGCAGGGTTAGGGATCGAGGCAGGCTTAGGTTTCCGTGGAGGGTCCCGGTTTTGGGTAGTGTTAGGTTTATGGTTAGCACCCAGGCGGCTCCAGGCGCCGAACCCTCCGCAGGGCAGTAGTCTCCGTGAAGGTCTGAGTTGAGGGCACAAGGGACGGTGCCGGTCAGGTTCCGTCTTTGGCTGCCAAGGCCACACTCTCGAGCCGCCCCAGGTCGAGGAGGCCTCCGGAATCCTAACGGGCAGCTGCAGCCGGGCCTGGGAAAGGACATGGGTAGCTTCCAGCTTCCATGCCGCGTCAGTCTACTCCGCTTCTGGACCTCAGACGAGTGATGTTGTCAGACGTTTGAAATGGGTCCCCATGGGGCGAGAGCCTTAGCTTGGGTAAGGGTTCGGGCCAGGGACGTCGCCAGGGCCGAAGCGACTCCGGGCTCGAATATTTCTCGAGGGCTGAAGTGAGTGCCCGTGCCAGAAGTTGGCTCAATTGCAGGATTAGGGATTGAGGCAGGCTTAGGTTTCCATGGAGGTCCCGGTTTGGGTTAGGGTTAGGGTTAGCACCCAGGAGGCTCCAGGCGTCGAACCCACAGCAGGGCAGTGGTCTCCGCGAAGGGCTGAGTTGAGGGCACAAGGGACGGTGCCGGTCAGGATCCGTCTTTGGCTGCCAAGGCCACACTGGTCCATCCGCCCCTGGTCGAGGAGACCTCCGGAATCCTCATGGGCAGCTGCAGCCGCGCCTGGGAAACGACATGTGGAGCTTCCAGCTTCCATGCCGAGTCAGTCTACACTGCTTCTGGACCTCAGAGGAGTGATGTTGTCAGACGTTGGAATTGGGTCTCCATGGGGAGAGAGCCGTAGCTAGGGTTAGGTTTCGGGCCAGGGACGTTGCCGGGGCCAAAGCGACTCCACTCTCGTGATCTTCCTTGAGGGCTGAAGTGAGTGCCCATGCCAGAAGGTGGCTGAATTGAAGGGTTAGGGTTCGAGGGAGAGTTAGGTTTCGGTGGACGTTCCCGGTTCGGGGTAGGGTTAGGGTTAGGGTTCGCACCCAGGAGGCTCCAGGCCCCGAACCCTCACCAGGGCAGTAGTCTGGGCCAAGGCCTCAGTTGAGGGCACAAGGGACGGTGCCGGTCAGGATCCATCTTTGGCTGCCAAGGCCATACCCGTCGATCCCCCCTGGTCGAGGGGGCCTCTGGAATCCTCTCGGACAGCTGCAGGTTGGCCTGGGAAACGACATGGGGAGCTTCCAGCTTCCATGCC
>NW_024418809.1:0-3215 GCF_014898765.1 Herpailurus yagouaroundi
CTCAGTCGGTTAAGCGTCCGACTTCGGCTCAGGTCGTGATCTCGCAGTCCGTGAGATCGAGCCCCACGTCAGGCTCTGTGCTGACAGCTCAAAGCCCGAAGCCTGTTTCAGATTGTGTGTCTCCCTCTCTCTCTGCCCCTCCCCTGTTCATGCTCTGTCTCTCTCTGTCCCAAAAAAATAAATAAACGTTAAAAAAAAAAAAAAAATTTTTTTAAAAAGAGACATGATAAGTAAATGTAATGTGGTGTTCTGGATGCGACCATGAGACAGAAAAAGGATGTCAGTAAAAATAAGGAAATATGAATAAAGTATAGAGTTCAGGTATTATAATGTATTAATATTGGTTCACTACTTATGACAAATGTGTCACACTAACCACATTACTAACAGGGGGAACCTGGTGCAGGCTATATGGAACACTGTTCTACCTTAGCAACTTTTCCGTAACTATAAAACTATTCTAAAATTAAGTTTTACTTAAAATAAAAAAGAAAGCAAAGACTAAATTTTAAAAGAATACTATTTCTCATAATTAAAAATAGGGTTCCTAATAATAAGGTAACTTGAATTAAAGAAAACAGTTGAGGGGGCGCCTGGGTGGCTCAGTCGGTTAAGCGTCCGACTTTGGCTCAGGTCATGATCCCCCGGTCTGTGGGTTCGAGCCCCGCGTCTGGCTCTGTGCTGACAGCTCAGAGCCTGGAGCCTGCTTCAGATTCTGTGTCTCCCTCTCTCTCTGACCCTCCCCCGTTCATGCTCTGTCTCTGTCTCAAAAATAAATAAACATTAAAAAAAAAATTAAAAAAAAAAAAAACAGTTGGGGAAATATTAGTAATGACCGAGGCAATATACAAAATGTTAAAATGCATAGCATCCCTAATGTATGCTGGGATGAACAAGATTCTCTTGGGAAAATGAAAGTATTGGGAATTAAAATATACATATTTGAAATGTTAGTATCTTCAAATTTTGTAGTGACTTAATACCAAGAATTTATCTCAAATTTAGTAACAAGTAAAATGAGAAGATTTCCCTCTTACCATTAGCTGCCGCCAGAAAGGATTTGTTACTGCCCCGAGCCTTATTGGTCAAGTCTTCAGTTATGTCCATGTGTCGGTGGATTTCTTCACGCATTTCTTCCAGGATTTTGCAGAGTTCTGCTTCCCAGTAATCTTTATCTAGACAGTCAATTAATTCTGCAAGTTGGACCTTTGTGCTGTAGTACCAAATTTTCTTCTCATTTTCATTTTCTGTATCTTCTTCTCTGTTTAAAAGAAGAACAAAAACACTTTCTATGTTAGCTATAATGGCACTGATTTGACAGCTGCCATCTACGCAATGGAAGTTAAAATATGTAACACAAACTGCACGTTTTAAGGTGTTCAGTATATCTGCTCATAAAAACTCCCCTCCGGTCTCATTCAAACTCGGGTTACTTTTGTTCTAGTTGAGCAATCTCTAAGTATTTGGATTTCCTAGCCCACAGCAGCTTATGATAGAATAATCTGTGGGGCCTCTGGGTGGCTCAGTCTTCGGTTAAGTATCCGACTCTTGATTTCAGCTCAGGTCATTATCTCACAGTTGTGAGATTGAGCCCCGCATTAGGCTCCACACTGGGCATGGAGCCTGCTTGGGATTCTCTCTCCCTCCTCCCCCCACCCCAGCCCGCCCTCTCTCAAAAAAAAAAAAAAAAAAAGGAAAGAAAATAATTTGTAATAGTGGGGAGAGAGGAATTAGTATAGCAGCAGAGAAAGGTATCTAAAAATATGACACACAGAAACAGAATCTCAAGGGGCACCTGGTTGGCTCAGTGGAAGGAGCATGCAACTCTTCATCTTGGGGTCATGAGTTCGAGCCCCACACAGCATGTAAAAATTACTTACATAAATAAAACTTGAAAAGGGAGAAAAAAGAAACAGGACCTCAAAATTCAAAGTGTGGGAGTGCTCGGTGGAGGACAGTCTTGGTTCTACTTCAGTCGACTCTGATATCATCACTCTAACCATACGAATGAAATTTTAACCAGAAATATTTAAACTATACTCAGAGCAGGTTGACACTACAATCCAGTTTAGAACATTTCCATCAACATGGTATAAATGCTCTGCTAAATTCTAGTCCTTGAAGAGTGATCTCAGTGAGCAATAATGTCTCGTGTCTCTTCCCTTCTTACGGACCAAGTTCAAAATGGGGAGAAGAGGAGCAGCCCCCAGCCCTGCCTACATCTCTCCAAAGGTCCCACCCACTTGTAACGGAGGTGTAGACTCCAGCAGGGATGGCCACTAACTACAAACCCAAGGCAAATTCAGGCCTACGACGGGACTATGAGAAATACATGCGATGATATTCTCTCATTCGAAAGGAGTCCAGGAGCATGTGTGAGGTACCTGCCAAGAGTTTAACCTTCCTGTCTACTCAACAGCAAACTCACAAAGCTGAAAGAACTAGGCTTCAAGAAAGACTTGGCTTTAGGGGCGCCTGGGTGGCTCAGATGGTTGAGCATCTGACTTTGGCTCAGTTCATGATTTCATGATCTGTGTGTTCGAGCCCCACATGGGGCTCTGTGCTGACAGCTCAGAGCCTGGAGCCTGCTTCAGTTCTGGTCTTCCTCTTCTCTGCCCCTCCCTCCCTCTCAAAAATAAACATTAAAAAAAAAAATTTTTTTTTAAAGAAGGATCTGGCTTTAAAATGGGTTCAGGCGTTTATGAGATATGCAACCATGAAAAAGACACCACCTCTCTGAGCCTCACCTAGCTGCTAAAATGGGAATAAGAGTATCTATTTTAAGGGTCAGCAATAAGAATTAGAGGTGTTGTAATAAGGCACAGATTGTAGTACCCAGGCACATTGTTAGTAATCAATAAATATAAAATATGATTACTACTATTAAGGTAGTAAATAAATAAAAATTGAGCAGAATTCCAGGAATGAATCATCCAGTAACTCTAAAGAAAGACGGGACGTATCAAGTCATGGATAAATAAATGGATATCGAAATTATCAAAACTTTTCAAACATTAACAGAAAAAAAAAGAAAGAGCAAAGCGAGATAGCATTTAAGTTTTATTTAAGTAATCTCTACCCCAAACCTGGGGCTCGAAGTCATAGCCCTGAGATGGAGTCGCATGCTCTTCCAACTGAACCAGCCAAGCACCCCCTGCTTTGCTCTTTAAAATCAGCATCTGCTAACATATGAAATTAGTATATTGCTCTGTTAG
>NW_024418810.1:0-343 GCF_014898765.1 Herpailurus yagouaroundi
ACCCAATGGTGGGATTACTGGATCATGGGTAATTTTATTTTTAATTTATTTTTTTTTATTTTTTTTTATTTTTTTTTTATTTATATATGAAATTATTGTCAAATTGGTTTCCATACAACACCCAGTGCTCATCCCAAAAGGTGCCCTCCTCAATACCCATCACCCACCCTCTCCTCCCTCCCACCCCCCATCAACCCTCAGTTTGCTCTCAGTTCTCAACAGTCTCTTATGCTTTGGCTCTCTCCCACTCTAACCTCTTTTTTTTTTTTCCCTCCCCTCCCCCATGGGTTCCTGTCAAGTTTCTCAGGATCCACATAAGAGTGAAACCATATGGTATCTGTCT
>NW_024418810.1:443-5068 GCF_014898765.1 Herpailurus yagouaroundi
AAGTTGATGGACATTTAGGCTCTTTCCATAATTTGGCTATTGTTGAGAGTGCTGCTATGAACATTGGGGTACAAGTGCCCCTATGCATCAGCACTCCTGTGTCCCTTGGATAAATTCCCAGCAGTGCTATTGCTGGGTCATAGGGTAGGTCTATTTTTAATTTTCTGAGGAACCTCCACACTGCTTTCCAGAGTGACTGCACCAATTTGCATTCCCACCAACAGTGCAAGAGGGTTCCCGTTTCTCCACATCCTCTCCAGCATCTATAGTCTCCTGATTTGTTCATTTTGGCCACTCTGACTGGCGTGAGGTGATACCTGAGTGTGGTTTTGATTTGTATTTCCCTGATAAGGAGCGACGCTGAACATCTTTTCATGTGCCTGTTGGCCATCCGGATGTCTTCTTTAGAGAAGTGTCTATTCATGTTTTCTGCCCATTTCTTCACTGGGCTATTTGCTTTTCGGGTGTGGAGTTTGGTGAGCTCTTTATAGATTTTGGATACTAGCCCTTTGTCCGATATGTCATTTGCAAATATCTTTTCCCATTCCGTTGGTTGCCTTTTAGTTTTGTTGGTTGTTTCCTTTGCTGTGCAGAAGCTTTTTATCTTCATAAGGTCCCAGTAATTCACTTTTGCTTTTAATTCCCTTGCCTTTGGGGATGTGTCGAGTAAGAGATTGCTACGGCTGAGGTCAGAGAGGTCTTTTCCTGCTTTCTCCTCTAAGGTTTTGATGGTTTCCTGTCTCACATTCAGGTCCTTGATCCATTTTGAGTTTATTTTTGTGAATGGTGTGAGAAAGTGGTCTAGTTTCAACCTTCTGCATGTTGCTGTCCAGTTCTCCCAGCACCATTTGTTAAAGAGACTGTCTTTTTTCCATTGGATGTTCTTTCCTGCTTTGTCAAAGATGAGTTGGCCATACGTTTGTGGGTCTAGTTCTGGGGTTTCTATTCTATTCCATTGGTCTATGTGTCTGTTTTTGTGCCAATACCATGCTGTCTTGATGATGACAGCTTTGTAGTAGAGGCTAAAGTCTGGGATTGTGATGCCTCCTGCTTTGGTCTTCTTCTTCAAAATTACTTTGGCTATTCGGGGCCTTTTGTGGTTCCATATGAATTTGAGGATTGCTTGTTCTAGTTTCGAGAAGAATGCTGGTGCAATTTTGATTGGGATTGCATTGAATGTGTAGATAGCTTTGGGTAGTATTGACATTTTGACAATATTTATTCTTCCAATCCATGAGCAGGGAATGTCTTTCCATTTCTTTAAATCTTCTTCAATTACCTTCATAAGCTTTCTATAGTTTTCAGCATACAGATCCTTTACATCTTTGGTTAGATTTATTCCTAGGTATTTTATGCTTCTTGGTGCAATTGTGAATGGGATCAGTTTCTTTATTTGTCTTTCTGTTGCTTCATTGTTAGTGTATAAGAATGCAACTGATTTCTGTACATTGATTTTGTATCCTGCAACTTTGCTGAATTCATGTATCAGTTCTAGCAGACTTTTGGTGGAGTCTATCGGATTTTCCATGTATAATATCATGTCATCTGCAAAAAGCGAAAGCTTGACTTCATCTTTGCCAATTTTGATGCCTTTGATTTCCTTTTGTTGTCTGATTGCTGATGCTAGAACTTCCAGCACTATGTTAAACAACAGCGGTGAGAGTGGGCATCCCTGTCGTGTTCCTGATCTCAGGGAAAAAGCTCTCAGTTTTTCCCCGTTGAGGATGATGTTAGCTGTGGGCTTTTCATAAATGGCTTTTATGATCTTTAAGTATGTTCCTTCTATCCCAACTTTCTCAAGGGTTTTTATTAAGAAAGGGTGCTGGATTTTGTCAAAGGCCTTTTCTGCATCGATTGACAGGATCATATGGTTCTTCTCTTTTTTTTTGTTAATGTGATGTATCACGTTGATTGATTTGCGAATGTTGAACCAGCCCTGCATCCCAGGGATGAATCCCACTTGATCATGGTGAACAATTCTTTTTATATGCCGTTGAATTCGATTTGCTAGTATCTTATTGAGAATTTTGGCATCCATATTCATCAGGGATATTGGCCTGTAGTTCTCTTTTTTTACTGGGTCTCTGTCTGGTTTAGGAATCAAAGTAATACTGGCTTCATAGAATGAGTCTGGAAGTTTTCCTTCCCTTTCTATTTCTTGGAATAGCTTGAGAAGGATAGGTATTATCTCTGCTTTAAACGTCTGTTAGAACTCCCCTGGGAAGCCATCTGGTCCTGGACTTTTATTTGTTGGGAGATTTTTGATAACCGATTCAATTTCTTCGCTGGTGATGGGTCTGTTCAAGCTTTCTATTTCCTCCTGATTGAGTTTTGGAAGAGTGTGGGTGTTCAGGAATTTGTCCATTTCTTCCAGGTTGTCCAATTTGTTGGCATATAATTTTTCATAGTATTCCCTGATAATTGTTTGTATCTCTGAGGGATTGGTTGTAATAATTCCATTTTCATTCATGATTTTATCTATTTGGGTCATCTCCCGTTTCTTTTTGAGAAGCCTGGCTAGAGGTTTGTCAATTTTGTTTATTTTTTCAAAAAACCAACTCTTGGTTTCGTTGATCTGCTCTACAGTTTTTTTAGATTCTATATTGTTTATTTCTGCTCTGATCTTTATTATTTCTCTTCTTCTGCTGGGTTTAGGCTGCCTTTGCTGTTCTGCTTCTATTTCCTTTAGGTGTGCTGTTAGATTTTGTATTTGGGATTTTTCTTGTTTCTTGAGATAGGCCCGGATTGCAATGTATTTTCCTCTCAGGACTGCCTTCGCTGCGTCCCAAAGCATTTGGATTGTTGTATTTTCATTTTCGTTTGTTTCCATATATTTTTTAATTTCTTCTCGAATTGCCTGGTTGACCCACTCATTCGTTAGTAGGGTGTTCTTTAACCTCCATGCTTTTGGAGGTTTTCCAGACTTTTTTCTGTGGTTGATTTCAAGCTTCATAGCATTGTGGTCTGAAAGTATGCATGGTATGATTTCAATTCTTGTAAACTTATGAAGGGCTGTTTTGTGACCCAGTATATGATCTATCTTGGAGAATGTTCCATGTGCACTCGAGAAGAAAGTATATTCTGTTGCTTTGGGATGCAGAGTTCTAAATATATCTGTCAAGTCCATCTGTTCCAATGTCTCATTCAGGGCCCTTGTTTCTTTATTGACCGTGTGTCTAGATGATCTATCCATTTCTGTAAGTGGGGTGTTAAAGTCCCCTGCAATTACCACATTCTTCTCAATAAGGTTGCTTATGTTTATGAGTAATTGTTTTATATATTTGGGCGCTCCGGTATTCGGCGCATAGACATTTATAATTGTTAGCTCTTCCTGATGGATAGACCCTGTCACTATTATATAATGTCCTTCTTCATCTCTTGTTACAGCCTTTAATTGAAAGTCTAGTTTGTCTGATATAAGTATGGCTACTCCAGCTTTCTTTTGGCTTCCAGTAGCATGATAAATAGTTCTCCATCCCCTCACTCTCAATCTAAAGGTGTCCTCAGGTCTAAAATGAGTCTCTTGTAGACAGCAAATAGATGGGTCTTGTTTTTTTATCCATTCTGATACCCTATGTCTTTTGGTTGGCGCATTTAATCCATTTCCATTCAGTGTTATTATAGAAAGATATGGGTTTAGAGTCATTGTGATGTCTGTATGTTTTATGCTTGTAGTGATGTCTCTGGTACTTTGTCTCACAGGGTCCCCCTTAGGATCTCTTGTAGGGCTGGTTTAGTGGTGACAAATTCCTTCAGTTTTTGTTTGTTTGGGAAGACCTTTATCTCTCCTTCTATTCTAAATGACAGGCTTGCTGGATAAAGGATTCTCGGCTGCATATTTTTTCTGTCTATCAAACTGAAAATCTCGTGCCAACTCTTTCTGGCCTGCCAAGTTTCAAAAGAGAGATCAGTCACGAGTCTTATAGGTCTCCCTTTATATGTGAGGGCACGTTTACCCCTTGCTGCTTTCAGAATTTTCTCTTTATCCTTGTATTTTGCCAGTTTCACTATGATATGTCGTGCAGATCGATTCAAGTTCCGTCTGAAGGGAGTTCTTTGTGCCTCTTGGATTTCAATGCCTTTTTCCTTCCCCACTTCAGGGAAGTTCTCAGCTATTATTTCTTCAAGTACCCCTTCAGCACCTTTCCCTCTCTCTTCCTCCTCTGGGATACCAATTATGCGTATATTATTTCTTTTTAGTGTATCACTTAGTTCTCTAATTTTCCCCTCATACTCCTGGATTTTTTTATCTCTCTTTTTCTCAGCTTCCTCTTTTTCCATAACTTTATCTTCTAGTTCACCTATTCTCTCCTCTGCCTCTTCAATCCGAGCTGTGGTGGTTTCCATTTTGTTATGCATTTCATTTAAAGCGTTTTTCAGCTCCTCGTGACTGTTCCTTAGTCCCTTGATCTCTGTAGCAAGAGATTCTCTGCTGTCAGCTATACTGTTTTCAAGCCCAGCGATTAATTTTATGACTATTATTCTAAATTCACTTTCTGTTATATTATTTAAATCCTTTTTGATCAGCTCATTAGCTGTTGTTATTTCCTGGAGATTCTTCTGAGGGGAATTCTTCCGCTTGGTCATTTTGGATAGTCCCTGGCGTGGTGAGGACCTGCAGGGCA
>NW_024418811.1:0-10304 GCF_014898765.1 Herpailurus yagouaroundi
ATTTATATATGAAATTTATTGTCAAATTGGTTTCCATACAACACCCAGTGCTCATCCCAAAAGGTGCCCTCCTCAATACCCATCACCCACCCTCTCCTCCCTCCCACCCCCCATCAACCCTCAGTTTGCTCTCAGTTCTCAACAGTCTCTTATGCTTTGGCTCTCTCCCACTCTAACCTCTTTTTTTTTTCCTTCCCCTCCCCCATGGGTTCCTGTTAAGTTTCTCAGGATCCACATAAGAGTGAAACCATATGGTATCTGTCTTTCTCTGTATGGCTTATTTCACTTAGCATCACACTCTCCTGTTCCATCCACGTTGCTACAAAAGGCCATATTTCATTTTTTCTCATTGCCACGTAGTATTCCATAGTGTATATAAACCACAATTTCTTTATCCATTCATCAGTTGATGGACATTTAGGCTCTTTCCATAATTTGGCTATTGTTGAGAGTGCTGCTATGAACATTGGGGTACAAGTGCCCCTATGCATCAGTACTCCTGTGTCCCTTGGATAAATTCCTAGCAGTGCTATTGCTGGGTCATAGGGTAGGTCTATTTTTAATTTTCTGAGGAACCTCCACACTGCTTTCCAGAGCGGCTGCACCAATTTGCATTCCCACCAACAGTGCAAGAGGGTTCCCGTTTCTCCACATCCTCTCCAGCATCTAGAGTCTCCTGATTTGTTCATTTTGGCCACTCTGACTGGCGTGAGGTGATATCTGAGTGTGGTTTTGATTTGTATTTCCCTGATAAGGAGCGATGCTGAACATCTTTTCATGTGCCTGTTGGCCATCCGGATGTCTTCTTTAGAGAACTGTCTATTCATGTTTTCTGCCCATTTCTTCACTGGGTTATTTGCTTTTCGGGTGTGGAGTTTGGTGAGCTCTTTATAGATTTTGGATACTAGCCCTTTGTCCGATATGTCATTTGCAAATATCTTTTCCCATTCCGTTGGTTGCCTTTTAGTTTTGTTGGTTGTTTCCTTTGCTGTGCAGAAGCTTTTTATCTTCATAAGGTCCCAGTAATTCACTTTTGCTTTTAATTCCCTTGCCTTTGGGGATGTGTCGAGTAAGAGATTGCTACGGCTGAGGTCAGAGAGGTCTTTTCCTGCTTTCTCCTCTAGGGTTTTGATGGTTTCCTGTCTCACATTCAGGTCCTTTATCCATTTTGAGTTGATTTTTGTGAATGGTGTGAGAAAGTGGTCTAGTTTCAACCTTCTGCATGTTGCTGTGCAGTTCTCCCAGCACCATTTGTTAAAGAGACTGTCTCTTTTCCATTGGATGTTCTTTCCTGCTTTGTCAAAGATGAGTTGGCCATACGTTTGTGGGTCTAGTTCTGGGGTTTCTATTCTATTCCATTGGTCTATGTGTCTGTTTTTGTGCCAGAATGAAGACATTTTTAATAACAGATTTACTAAATCTGAAGTTTAAGTGAACATATTTACTAATAAGTCAGGGTTTAAATATTTGTTCAATATTATAGTCAATAAAGTTTTTTTTTTTAATGAAAGCTTGGCTACTAGAACTGTTGTCTTTGTGTTGCCTAAAAACGGTGGCAGTATGATAGATATTACATCAGTTCTCATCCTTGCAATCATAGAATTTTGATTTAATTAACAGTGAAAGTGTGCATATACAATAGGGGATAGAATGTGGATTTCACCTCTTTAATAGTTTGACAAGAAGATTGCAACAAACAAGGCATTTGGAAGCCTGTTAGGGTCCCAGAGGCCTTATGAATATGCAGTGCACTTCTCTGCATTTCTCTAGGTCCCCGAGGTTGAGATGTGAAGAATAAAATTAAAACCAACAGATCTTCTTGTATAGCTTTCAGCTATTACAAATTAAACTGAATAATGACTATTTTACATGTATACCTTCAGTAGTTTCAAAAATAAAGGAAATGAAGTGTAAAAATGTTTTGACTTTGTATTAAGTTGCTCTTATATTGAAAGATTTTCTTTCTGTATCATGATACATTTTCTCTAAACCCAATTCTGTGAGTAAAACTCTTTATGTCCCCTTAGGATTTGTTTTATATTTCATAGTGCTGTTGAGACTCACACAGGACAAAACATGCAGATAAAGTTTTCATTAGAAAAGTGATACAGGGGCGCCTGGGTGGCTCAGTCGGTTAAGCATCCAACTTCAGCTCAGGTCGTGATCTCATGGTCTGTGAGTTCAAGCCCCGCATCAGGCTCTGTGCTGAGTGCTCGGAGCCTGGAGCCTGTTTCAGATTCTGTGTCTCCCTCTCTCTGCCCCTTCTCCACTCATGCCCTGTCTGTCTCTGTCTCTCAAAAATGAATAAACGTTAAAAAATTTAAAAAAAGAAGTGATACATATTTATGTATAAACACATCATTGGAATAGTGTAATCCATATGGAAAAAGTTCTTCTTTAGAATATGGTTTTAGGGGCGCCTGGGTGGCGCAGTCGGTTAAGCGTCCGACTTCAGCCAGGTCACGATCTCGCGGTCCGTGAGTTCGAGCCCCGCGTCAGGCTCTGGGCTGATGGCTCAGAGCCTGGAGCCTGTTTCCGATTCTGTGTCTCCCTCTCTCTCTGCCCCTCCCCCGTTCATGCTCTGTCTCTCTCTGTCGCAAAAATAAATAAACGTTGAAAAAAAATTTTTTAAAAAAATAGAATATGGTTTTAGTAGATGATCACCCTTACTATTTCCTATATTTGTAGCTATTCTTGATTGAACGTATCACTTGGATCCCTTTTCAAATATTTCTGGAAATTTACCAAAATTCATGGATAGATCATTTAAAGCTCCTAATACCTCTAATATATTACCTAGAAGTATAGAAATTTTTTAGAAGACCTATGGGAAAGTTTAAGGTAAAACACAATTCATTGTATGTGCATTTGCAACAAAGTTCATAGAAGTTTGTGCGAAAAGTATAATATAAAGCTCCTTAGCTTTATATATAAGACCACAACATGTAAATATTGCATGAATATCAAATATACTAAAAATGTTGGCACCAGGTGTTTACTTACTGAAAATTCTAGACTTTTCTAATGTTAATTCTGGGAAAAGGGGGATTATCTTTATTTGGAAACCCACATTATTATGTTGTTTTAAGGGAAAAAACATGTTGATGGGGAAATTAGTTTTTCACTTACTGATTAAGAACTCAATTGTGTCAGCTGTGAAGTTTAGGGAGTGGGAAAACTGATTTGTCAAATTATGTCCTTGGAGTTCAACAATAAAGTAGATGAAGTCTTCCAGGCTTATATATAAAAGAAGGCACCTGTTTTTTTGTCTTAATGTGCCTTTGCCTTAACAGCTACAACTGAATCACACCCAGAAGTGCTAACCTGCAATTCCTGATAACCATTTTTAATGCATTTTTGCATTGTAGAATGTATGCAAATAACAGACCAATTGAATTAATAAAAGCACATTCTTTTACTGAATTCATCCTTAATCATTTCCTTTTATTTTCCTCTTGATATAGGTACTTTATATTTTTGCTTTTTGACAAGTTTAACCAGAGTCATGCTATAACTGAAATGAGGTGAGAAACAATTCTAACATGATGGTTGTAGCTCTCTGAGTTTATTGATGTTCATAGTTTCATTTTTTTTCTACCTTACCAAAAATGTTCTTTTCCATATTACAGAACCAAAATTCATGACTTGTGTCATGATTTACATAGAAAGTTTCATGTACTGACCTGTGTCATATTCTATTATATTTATGGCATTTTTTCCCATTGTGATACTAGGATGTCATAGTATAATTAGATGTCCACACATAGGTTTAGAAATGAAGGTTAATGGGACGCCTGGGTGACTCAGTCAGTTAGGTGTCTGACTCTTGATTTTGGCTCAGGTTATGATCTCACACTTCGTGAGATTCAGCTCTGCATGGGGCTCTATGCTAACAGCACAGAGCCCGCTTAGAATTCTCTCTCTCCCTCTCTCTTTGCCTCTCCCCTGCTTGCATGCATACTTGCTCTCAAAATAAAATAAATATTAAAAAAAAAAAGAATGAAGATTAATGGACTATGGTAAATGACAAATACCTTCCAGATCCAATTTAGGTGTACTGAGTATCCCTAAGTGAGTCATACAATTTTCACGTGGTTATATAGCCAGATGGTAGCCAAATCAGGGATAGCGCATGTGTGTGAATATCTATTTATTTATCTACTTATTGATAGGGAAAGATACATTTGTTTTGCATAGGTGACTGCCCTTTTATTTTCTGTTTAGTTTTTAACCCTTATCATAAATGAACTATTCATGGATGGCCTACCTGTCTGATAATCATGCTCATGATCGTGATCATGGTGATGATGATGGTAATGATGGTATTAGTCTATTAGGGAGCCACTGTTCTTTAATTCTCAAAACTGAAGCTTACAGAGGTATGAAAAAATTGCCCAAACCTGCATAGGTAACAAGTTTACAGAGCTAGGAATCATACTGAGTTCCATGTGAAACTTAAAACCCTTATGCTTCCAATGATGGTTAATATTTTAAAGGGAATAGTCATGTTCCCTGGATATGAATGCCTTAGCAGCTTATTCCCATTTCTGTACATTTATACTCAAATGAGGGCCTTGTCTACTTGGCCAATTTTAACATTTCCTTGTACTCATGGGATAATATTTAAACTAACTGAAATGTCACAAGCATTGGCCAATCAGAATGGATGCAATTATAGGCTGGAGTAGGGTCCAGGAGGCCCATACTTTGCCAGGTTACCTTTTAGTTGCTGGATCATGGGAATATCTGGGGAATCCTCGGTTAAGAAGCTAAGGCAGCTAGGACAGCAGTTATTTACCAGCTGGTATGAAAATATTTTTAACACTTTAATAACTATCATTGTTATTTTAATATGTAATGGCTGAATATCAGCACAGTACATTGTCCAGGAGGCCAAGATAATTGACAGTGTTAGTTGTCACATTCATAAGTACGTCTCATTGGTATTTCTTTTTTTTTTCTCTTATTGGTGTTTCTGTATTCAGTACCTAAGAGTGACAAGATTCCTCATAAGTGAATGAACATGCTCTGAGCCTTTTTTGTAATGCAGATTGCACACATCAGCCCCATTATTTCTCTCATCAGCCCCCAGGAAATTCTCAAACTGTGAATATTTTGGATGTACAGTGAGAGAGAGAGGGGGAGAGACAGAGAGAATGCTTGGCATGGTGTATCTTATGTATTTTTCTCCTGTCTATACTACGAATACATAAGGGGCAAGGGCTGTATCCTACTTATCACTGTCTGTCTTGCCTAGCACAGTACTTGGCATTGAACAGATCCTCAATAGTTATTGAATGAATGAAAGCATTGAATCCCACTATGAAATACCATTCTGTTGGTAATCAAGAGGCATAAGTAAAGAAATAAGCTGTCGAATTTTGCCAGATTCATTAGCCTACCTGTAAGATTACTTCTCTATCTATAAAACAAAGAAAAGAAAGTACAGCATCCTCACTGTGCAAAGTGTGAAGTGAGGTAGCAAATGTTCATAGTAATCAGATTGGCAGGGAAAGAAATCTGGAAGAAAACCCAGTTGTGTAAATTAGTTATTCCCCTTTTACCTGTATTGTATTTCATGTATCATGACACAAACCTTTCAAATTCTGCTTTTCACAATGCTTATAAGATTCACTCATTGCCAGGCTGACATTCTGTATGATTGTTTCAAATGGTATGCTGCATAATTTTATAATACTACATCAAGATTTCAGTAAAAAGACTACAGACTTGGTTCTTTCTATAATCTTATAACTTGTAATCCATATGTTGAACAAGCAGAACCTGTAGAAGATGATCAAAATGCAATTGTGTTCCTCCTGCTACCTCTTTAACATATACCTGTGAGGATTATTTTACCCTGCCCCTAGAGGAAAACGTGGATAGTCCCAATGGCTTTTAGGTCTCTAAAGTCTCTCTAAATTGCAAACACAATCTCAATCCAGAAATTAGAATGCTGGTTTATAGCATGCTAGTAGGACTAGCAATCTAAGCTCACAGATGTAAAGTAAAGGCAAAATCTTTTCTGCTTCCCAAGCTAGACTATTGCAATGCCACAGGGAGCAAGGTTCTTACCCTGCCTGGGGATTCTTCCCTGAAACTCCCTTGATGTGAATGAATGTATTTCCTATAGCTTGTCACTCCCACCTCGTCCCACTTTTCTCAGAGCTTCATGCCGCACACATTATAACAAGGATTCTCTGCCAGTGTACCCCCTACCCTCTCAAATGTTCCACTTACATAGCACTTAAATATAGGCTTCAGATCATCTCTCTGTCTCTCGCTCTCTCTCACTCTCTCTCGCTCTCTCTCTCACTCTTTCTCTCTCTCTCCCCCACTGGGCTCACTTTTAATCCATGGAAAACACTCATGCAGGTCTTTGCCCTGGAAAATTCTGTGAATACAAGGATAGAAGCCCAGCTGTCTCTATGCTACTGGTCCAGGCTACTTCAGCTTCTTCAGGAATGAGTCAGGTACTCCTCTTCAATGTCCCCCAACTTCAGGGAATATATCCATTCCCTGAATATTGTAACAGAAACCCCTTTCTCTAAGCTTGAAAAATGCAGCATGTGCATACACACACACACACACACACACACACACACACACACACAGTGGATGTCTCATCATGACAACAGTGTTCTTCCAAGAATCTCTATAAATCCTCTCTTCCTCCACTCTACTTACCCTTTTATATTTATGAAGTGAGTGAGAGGAGGCTCCCAACAGAGGGAATATGAAAGTCATGAAATTGATTTCAAGAATTCTTTCTGAAAATGTTACATATGAAAGTCTATCTATAGACATTATCTAATGTCTGATGTCATTCAAAAAACGAGAAGTGTCCAATTTTAGTATCTAGTTACACATTAGGTGTTTTGTTTTTGTTTTTGTATTTACACCTGGAATTCTTCACATGTCAGTAGTCCATAGAAAATTGTGAAAGGCATTTCCAGATGCGGTGGTGTATGTGCTGTCATTTCCCACCAAAAACATGCAAATTGCCACAAAGTATAGACAGCACAGTATTTAGAGTGTAGAATTAACCTCTCCTCTTTTGAAGTTCATATCTGACCTCTGTAGAGAGGTTTTAAAAAGTCAATTATACCTTCAGAAAAATGAACATCTTTTTGTCTGTGGAGAGGAAAGCTTAAAAGCAGATCTAAATTTTCTGCTTGGCTGGGAGAGTCTAGTTTTGGGACCTTAGACAGATGGTGGGTTTGGAATATTAACTGTGCCAGATAGGAGGGAATACTAACTATATACAAATTGGAGGGTTCATAGATACTGCTGAGGGCTTGGCTGTGGTTAGAGATTATGAATATGTATTGTTGCTTGTTTGTAGTTGTGTGATTTTCTTCAGTATTATCATGCAGTCACCATAGTATAAGAGCACAGATGGTACTTGGAGCATTGGTCCAGAATTGGAACTTCACTTGTCAGATGAAGAAACAGAAAGGTAGAAGGAAATTGACCAGGGTAGTAATTATTACTTTAAGTGGCAAGCCATAGGATCATCCTGGGTAGTGAAGGAAGGAAGGTCAGAAATCAATAGATGGCTTACCTAGATTTCTGCATTTGAAGAGCAGGTGTATTGGGAATGAGATGGCTTAAAGGCTATATGATTACGGTCACAAAATGGAATGTTGTACTTGGACATTTCAAGACCAGTGCAGTCAGATCATATATATGCAGTTAATGATTAAAATTCTGTGTGAATTTGAAGAATGGATGTTGTGGAGAGAGTATGCTGGAAGGCGTTGAGACTGTCAGAGAGTGGGATTTTGAGTTTAACATTTCAGAGGTAGAATAAGCATTTATTTGTCATCCAAGTGATGACAAAGTACCAGTGTGTAGCAGTGAAAGGATACCTACTGAAGTCATGCACAGTGATTTTAGGTAGGATTTGCTGTGGAGAGTGAATCCATTACCCAGATGCCAGTGACTTCAATAATGGAGCGTGGTTGAATGTTCCAAAGATTGTATCAGTGGAATGATGGTGAGATGGCATTATAGTTGAACAGTATGGCTAGAAGAAATAAGAATGAGAGTAATGAGGTAAGAGAATGAAAGTTATATTAGGAAAAATAAACAAATTCATTTATTTAGTGTCTGGAATACATTTATCGTATTTATTTCTACTTGACCCACCAAGATACATATTATGTCAACTTGTTTGTTATGGAAAATAGTAGGCATACACAAAATTAGAAAAAGTGGCATGACACACTCCTGTGTACCTGTCATGCAGCTTCAACCACAATTTTTAATGTTTTATCAATCAATCCCTTTTCCAGATGAAAAAAAATGAGATCATTTTGCCCAAGATTCCATAGCTAGTCTGTGAGTGACTAAGTTAGAACTCACACCCAGATCACCTGATTTCAAAGCCTGTGTTCCTTTCACTACACGATACTATTTCCCCATAAACCCTTGTTTTCTCTTTTTAAGAACATTTTTCTCTTTAGGAACACTTCCTGTAATATTGGAAATCTTCCAGTTAAAAATGGTTAATTTCCTCTTCTATCCTTAATCACTTAGGAAACCTATGTATTTAACATATCATTTACTCCATTTCAATTGTGATCAGTATTACCTTTCTTATGACAACTTTATCATTTCATCTTGGTTAGCTAATTTTTTTTTTATTAATTGAGGAATTATTCCAAGATATTTTCTGAGCGTACCAATTTTTTTTTTTTGTCTTGGGTACTGCTGTTCTCGTGGTTATTTTGTAGGTGAACATATTACTTTTTGCTCTAGTGAATTGTGGACTCTATCAGCCAAATACAATATTGCTGAGAGAAAAAGAAGATCATTCAGCAAGGATGTAGAAATTGTGCTAAGTTGGTGTTAAAAATGACATGTCCATAATCAGGTCATATTTGTCTATAATCTTCTCAGGTGTTGAAACAGTAGTTTCACACTGCTCACCTTTTAACATATATGGACAGGGATGCCTGGGTGACTCAGTTGGTTGAGTATTCAACTTCGTCTTAGGTTTTTATCTCATGGTTTGTGAGTTCAAACCCCATGTCAGACTCTGTGCTGACAGCTCAGAGCCTGGAGCCCGCTTCAGATTCTGTGTCTCCCTCCTTCTCTATGTCCTTCCCCAACTCATGACCTGTCTCTCTCAAAAATAAATAAACATTTAGGGGCACCTGGGTGGCTCAGTCGGTTGACGTCCAACTTCGGCTCAGGTTATGATCTTGTAGTTTGTGGGTTCAAGCCCTGCGTCAGGCTCTGTGCTGGCAGTTCAGAGCCTGGAGCCTGCTTTGGATTCCATGTCTCCTTCTCTCTCTGCCCCTCCCCAACTTATGCTCTCTCTCTGTCTCTCAAAAATAAATAAATGTAAAAAAAAATTATAAAAATAAATAAATAAATAAACATTTAAAAAATAAAATAGCATACATGAACATTGTTTAATCCATTCAGAAACTCAGAAATATTCAAGGTAAATCACAAATACAGTACATGTTGTAATGTAGCTAATCTTTTCAATTTAATTTACTTTATTGTATCTGATATTTTCAATATGATTTATTTTTTTAATTTTTTATATGAAATTTATTGTCAAATTGGTTTCCATACAACACCCAGTGCTCCTCCCAACAGGTGCCCTCCTCAATGCCCACCACCCACTTTCCCCTCCCTCCAACTCCCCATCAACCCTCAATGTGATTTACTTTAAACAGTGGTCTGTTTATATTCATTTACATTGTCTATTTAATAGGCTTCCCTTGCACTCCTGCTCTGGTAATTAGTTGGGTTATTTATACCTCAACAACTTGAGCTGCTACATCTCATTTAACTTACTGCTCTTTAAAGTTCTTATAATTCAGTAGTTCTCAACCCTGGGTATATATTAGAATGATCTTGGGAACTGTTAAAAAATACTGATGCCTGGGCACCATCCCAAACCAATTAAAACAGAAGCTCTGAGAGCTGTGGCTCTGAAAACCATGGTGGCAGTTTCTGTCCTTTGACCAGTGCCACTCAGAGAACACTGAACTCAGTGAAGAGGTTGAAGCAGTAAAAGGAACAAGTGTCCAATACTTTACCTTATCCTCCCCACTTCTGTTTTTATTCACTTGGCAGTAGTTTTGGTTTTTGGTTTTTGCTTTTTTTAATGTTTATTTATTTATTTTTATTATTATTTTTAATATGAAATTTATTGTCAAATTGGTTTCCATACAACACCCAGTGCTCATCCCAAAAGGTGCCCTCCTCAATATCCCTCACCCACCCTCCCCTCCTTCCCACCCCCCCATTAACCCTCAGTTTGTTCTCAGTTTTTAAGAGTC
>NW_024418812.1:0-1883 GCF_014898765.1 Herpailurus yagouaroundi
AAAATTAGAGAACTAAGTGATACACTAAAAAGAAATAATATACGCATCATTGGTATCCCAGAGGAGGAAGAGAGAGGGAAAGGTGCTGAAGGGGTACTTGAAGAAATAATAGCTGAGAACTTCCCTGAAGTGGGGAAGGAAAAAGGCATTGAAATCCAAGAGGCACAGAGAACTCCCTTCAGACGTAACTTGAATCGATCTTCTGCACGACATATCATAGTGAAACTGGCAAAATACAAGGATAAAGAGAAAATTCTGAAAGCAGCAAGGGGTAAACGTGCCCTCACATATAAAGGGAGACCTATAAGACTCGTGACTGATCTCTCTTTTGAAACTTGGCAGGCCAGAAAGAATTGGCACGAGATTTTCAGTGTGCTAGACAGAAAAAATATGCAGCCGAGAATCCTTTATCCAGCAAGCCTGTCATTTAGAATAGAAGGAGAGATAAAGGTCTTCCCAAACAAACAAAAACTGAAGGAATTTGTCACCACTAAACCAGCCCTACAAGAGATCCTAAGGGGGACCCTGTGAGACAAAGTACCAGAGACATCACTACAAGCATAAAACATACAGACATCACAATGACTCTAAACCCATATCTTTCTATAATAACACTGAATGTAAATGGATTAAATGCGCCAACCAAAAGACATAGGGTATCAGAATGGATAAAAAAACAAGACCCATCTATTTGCTGTCTACAAGAGACTCATTTTAGACCTGAGGACACCTTTAGACTGAGAGTGAGGGGATGGAGAACTATTTATCATGCTACTGGAAGCCAAAAGAAAGCTGGAGTAGCCATACTTATATCAGACAAACTAGACTTTAAATTAAAGGCTGTAACAAGAGATGAAGAAGGACATTATATAATAGTGACAGGGTCTATCCATCAGGAAGAGCTAACAATTATAAATGTCTATGCGCCGAATACCGGAGCGCCCAAATATATAAAACAATTACTCATAAACACAAGCAACCTTATTGAGAAGAATGTGGTAATTGCAGGGGACTTTAATCCCCACTTACAGAAATGGAAAGATCATCTAGACACACGGTCAATAAAGAAACAAGGGCCCTGAATGAGACATCGGAGCAGATGGACTTGACAGATATATTTAGAACTCTGCATCCCAAAGCAACAGAATATACTTTCTTCTCGAGTGCACATGGAACATTCTCCAAGATAGATCATATACTGGGTCACAAAACAGCCCTTCATAAGTTTACAAGAATTGAAATCATACCATGCATACTTTCAGACCACAATGCTATGAAGCTTGAAATCAACCACAGAAAAAAGTCTGGAAAACCTCCAAAAGCATGGAGGTTAAAGAACACCCTACTAACGAATGAGTGGGTCAACCAGGCAATTCGAGAAGAAATTAAAAAATATATGGAAACAAACGAAAATGAAAATACAACAGTCCAAACGCTTTGGGACGCAGCGAAGGCAGTCCTGAGAGGCAAATAAATTGCAATCCAGGCCTATCTCAAGAAACAAGAAAAATCCCAAATACAAAATCTAACAGCACACCTAAAGGAAATAGAAGCAGAACAGCAAAGGCAGCCTAAACCCAGCAGAAGAAGAGAAATAATAAAGATCAGAGCAGAAATAAACAATATAGAATCTAAAAAAACTGTAGAGCAGATCAACGAAACCAAGAGTTGGTTTTTTGAAAAAATAAACAAAATTGACAAACCTCTAGCCAGGCTTCTCAAAAAGAAAAGGGAGATGACCCAAATAGATAAAATCATGAATGAAAATGGAATTATTACAACCAATCCCTCAGAGATACAAACAATTATCAGGGAATACTATGAAAAATTATATGCCAACAAATTGGACAACCTGGAAGAAATGGACAAATTCCTGAACACCC
>NW_024418813.1:0-7642 GCF_014898765.1 Herpailurus yagouaroundi
CCCAAAGCTATCTACACATTCAATGCAATCCCAATCAAAATTGCACCAGCATTCTTCTCGAAACTAGAACAAGCAATCCTAAAATTCATATGGAACCACAAAAGGCCCCGAATAGCCAAAGTAATTTTGAAGAAGAAGACCAAAGCAGGAGGCATCACAATCCCAGACTTTAGCCTCTACTACAAAGCTGTCATCATCAAGACAGCATGGTATTGGCACAAAAACAGACACATAGACCAATGGAATAGAATAGAAACCCCAGAACTAGACCCACAAACGTATGGCCAACTCATCTTTGACAAAGCAGGAAAGAACATCCAATGGAAAAAAGACAGTCTCTTTAACAAATGGTGCTGGGAGAACTGGACAGCAACATGCAGAAGGTTGAAACTAGACCACTTTCTCACACCATTCACAAAAATAAACTCAAAATGGATAAAGGACCTGAATGTGAGACAGGAAACCATCAAAACCTTAGAGGAGAAAGCAGGAAAAGACCTCTCTGACCTCAGCCGTAGCAATCTCTTCCTCGACACATCCCCAAAGGCAAGGGAATTAAAAGCAAAAGTGAATTACTGGGACCTTAGGAAGATAAAAAGCTTCTGCACAGCAAAGGAAACAACCAACAAAACTAAAAGGCAACCAACGGAATGGGAAAAGATATTTGCAAATGACATATCGGACAAAGGGCTAGTATCCAAAATCTATATAGAGCTCACCAAACTCCACACCCGAAAAGCAAATAACCCAGTGAAGAAATGGGCAGAAAACATGAATAGACACTTCTCTAAAGAAGACATCCGGATGGCCAACAGGCACATGAAAAGATGTTCAGCGTCGCTCCTTATCAGGGAAATACAAATCAAAACCACACTCAGATATCACCTCACGCCAGTCAGAGTGGCCAAAATGAACAAATCAGGAGACTATAGATGCTGGAGAGGATGTGGAGAAACGGGAACCCTCTTGCACTGTTGGTGGGAATGCAAATTGGTGCAGCCGCTCTGGAAAGCAGTGTGGAGGTTCCTCAGAAAATTAAAAATAGACCTACCCTATGACCCAGCAATAGCACTGCTAGGAATTTATCCAAGGGACACAGGAGTACTGATGCATAGGGGCACTTGTACCCCAATGTTCATAGCAGCACTCTCAACAATAGCCAAATTATGGAAAGAGCCTAAATGTCCATCAACTGATGAATGGATAAAGAAATTGTGGTTTATATACACTATGGAATACTACGTGGCAATGAGAAAAAATGAAATATGGCCTTTCGTAGCAACGTGGATGGAACTGGAGAGTGTGATGCTAAGTGAAATAAGCCATACAGAGAAAGACAGATACCATATGGTTTCATTCTTATGTGGATCCTGAGAAACTTAACAGGAACCCATGGGGGAGGGGAAGGAAAAAAAAAAAGAGGTTAGAGTGGGAGAGAGCCAAAGCATAAGAGACTGTTGAGAACTGAGAGCAAACTGAGGGTTGATGGGGGGTGGGAGGGAGGAGAGGGTGGGTGATGGGTATTGAGGAGGGCACCTTTTGGGATGAGCACTGGGTGTTTTATGGAAACCAATTTGACAATAAATTTCATATATATAAAAAAAAAAAAAGAGGCTGAACACTATCATAGGCCCTTCTGAATCCTGGGTTGACCATATTGAGATATTTCAAATGAAGTAGCTGTAAGGAAAGGTCATGTTACAAACCACATTTTCCCCAGCATTGTAAACAGTGAGTTTCTCAAAAGTTGGGGCTTGCAACATCTTCTTAGTTATAACCACTGTATTTTGTATGGTTTCTAGCATATAGTAGGCTCTCAATAAATTTCTATTAGTTGAAAGAAAAAATAAAAAATAAAAATAAAAAGCAAATAATGAACTATGTGCTCTAAGCTCATTTAAAATATATTACTTTTGTATGGATAGTCTGATGGAAATTTCCCCATATTTTAGAATTTGCAGGCACATGGATTATTTTTCACAGTTCAGATTCTCATAGCATGTTTATTCAAATGTTTTACATGTAAAACACAGATTATATACTCAGAAACTGCACACAGTTGTGTCTATTTGTATTGGTGTTAATTGACTTATGGCGGCATTAAGGTTAAGAAGTTTAGCCAAAATCTCTTAGTGCATCAAAATGCCTATAGGAGATAACCAAGAGTCAGAATCACTTTGTTTTAAAAGTGCTTTTCACACTTAATGCTACAGTGCTTTTTAATCATTATCTACTAATATTCAAAATAGGTACCAATATATGTAAGTGGTTTCTCAATCATGTTCTTAATGTTTGTATTGAGACATGCTAATTTAGTTCACAAGGATACACATTTCATCTTTTTAACCTGTATTATATCTTTTTTTCCTCCAGAGTTTGTGATTACAAAAGTAAATAAAATCTTGTACACTGATAAGATGTGTGTTTTCACATGGCCGTATCTCTTAGTTTCAAATCTAGAGAAATGTTTTGATTATTGAACCCTTGTCACAATCTAAAGAAGTTCATGCCAACAGTCATTTAGTCTTCAAACTTTTCTGATCTTTAATCAGTAAAATTTCTTAAGTAATGAACCCAAAATATGTATATGTAATTGTTTATTTTTAAAATGCTTTATACCATACTTGAATTGTGTTTTTTTTTATATTATGGAAGATAACCAAAGATATAAGTTAAAATGGATGAGATAAAAGTAACATAAATACTTTAGAATATTTTAAAAATCTTGTTGAATTTAAATCTTTGGTGTAACATGGGACTTATTCCATTCTATGTACCACCACACATGTGTATTCCAATTTACTTTCAAATCATGTTGAGTTTATTATTAAATAATGGCAACATGATTAAATATGCTTTATTATATTTTAAAGTTTTGGCATAAAACTTTGTACTTCAGAAGTTTATTTTGATAATTGTTTTTAATGGCTACTAAAAAGTAGATTTCATACATAAATGGGTCCAAATGGAAGTACATTATTAACTGTGTTTTCTAAATTATAATGATCAGGTTCCAAATCAATCTAACCATTATGCAAATATTTTTGTTAAAATCTGTCTGGTAAAGTTTCATTCTCCCTAATGTCATTTGATTGTTCTTATAAACTAATGGGAAATGCAATGCTTTTTTTTGTTTTGTTTTGTTTTTATATTTAGAGCACATCTTTCTTTGAAAGACTTTTAACACATTAAATTATTTGTTTACAATTTTTTAAGTATATGACTATGAGAGGGCTTTTATAAATGACAGAAATATTGTAAATAACAAAGTGAAATACCAAGAAAACTATTCTAAGTAACTATTTAAAGTTCTCTCTCTTCATAAAATGTGTTTTACTAAATAAAGCAAAACCATTATTTTCACACTCATATTTAAAAACACCATCTGAATCTTAGAGAGAATGATGAAACATTTTTTAAAATGTTAAGTAGTATAGTACAAATTGTCATTAGTTTTACACTGTAATTTTGCTGATGATTCCTTATACAAATATTAAGAATGTTCAACTTTGTTACTTTCTTGTGGTCTTGTGCTTATATTCAAACTATGTTTCATTACAAAGTTCTCTATATCCTGTGCTGATTTTGTGCATGTTAGACTAGTTACATGGTACATCTGTAAATTATAAGCAGAAACAGGCAAACTATAATATGTGGAAAACAATTGACAATTGTCAATGCTCCCACATGTGAAAAATTCTACCTTTCTCTGCTTACCATAAATGATACATCACCTCCTTTGAGATAGAAGAAGGCAGTAATATGAATTCATGAACTAAATACTAGTAAAGTTTAATATCCTTATGTTATCAACTATATGTGTGAGAGAGAGAGATTTCTTTTTCTGTATCACAATGCCTAATCATGCTCCATATTTGGGATGTATGCTTCTAATCAGTGGTGTGCTAGTCTAGACAATTAAATAAGTGCATCATTTCAAAATCCTAAGCTTAGAACATATTTTTGAGCTATTATTAAAAATAACACAATTGTAAAATTCTCAGGAAGGTTACCTCATTTTTATATTTTCTCCCATTAGACCTAATAATATGCATTAATATGCATTTGACAGTATAGGGTCCATTCAATATTAATTGATAATTCAATCTAACATATTGGTAAGGTATACTCCCAAATCATAGATTTTTAGTTAGTTGCATATTGAACTGGTACAATACAAATGTCTGAGAGGATCTTTGTTATGCATATATTATTTTTAGTAATTTACAAGCTGTGCAATAATCTACCTTTCCCAGGAGTAATTTCTTCAGCAGCTGACTTAGAAGACTTTTAAATAATTCAAAATGATTTTTTTCAGGAAAGAAAAACAGCATTTTAAATAAATACTCTTTAAATTTTGATATGGTTGCCAACTACACCAGATTCACCTTGATATATCAAATCGAAGTGTAGTGATAGAGACCAATGATCAGTATTTTTAACAATCTTCTCTAGGACATTTTTAAGCAGACTGAAGGTTAACAAACACTGTTTCAAATGGCTTCAGTATCATTTCAATTCAGAGCTTAGTATATTGCCCATTTTTTTATGTGACAAAGCCAAAAAGGAACTTAACTCACACACTCTAACTCCAGAGCTGGTGCTCTTTAATCACTGTTATTATGTCTCCTGATGGACTCACCCTAGAATTCTTGCATCCCAATGATTTTTAAATGTTTTCTCTTAAATTATACCAAAAATTTCTGCTGCCTCATTTCATATCCTGGATCAGTCCTTTTAAATTAATCAACCCAACAAATTGTTGTACATACATTAAACTAAGAATATTTTTAAGTGATCCAAAAATGACCCAATGTGGACAGATTAAGACTGATTTAAAGGTTTGTTTTCTTTTTCTTGGTGAAGAATTCTCGTAATAGTCTTATGTACCAGAGTTTTGCTCTGTAAAGAATGTATTTTTGTAGTTTGTGTACTGAACAAGTCATTCCTAATGGTTTGGCATTCTGTTCTAGGAGACTTTTGGACTTTTCTTTGGTTCCTGACTAAATGCAGAATAAGCCTGTAGAGCTCCCCCCTTGCAAATAATCTCCCTCTGAAGAGGGCAAAGGACACTGGAGAGTTGATCCTAATGTAGAGCAATCAAAGTAGTGACCACAGTGCTCTCTCCTAAACTTTCATTCCAAGCATATAGTCCAATGCCTGCATTAACCTAGAGATCATTTTTACTCTTAGGTGCTCACCTTGTCAACTGTCAGCAAAACAGATCCTGTTTGGCCCCATATCACTTGATGTCCCTGCCTATCCAAGTTCTTTGTTCGCCTAAAATTGAATCTTTCCTTTAAACTATTCTGTTATATTCTACCATGTTGTATTGTGTTGTGTTGTATTATATTGTATCAGTCTTTTATATCAGCCCTTAGTGCCTTCCAAATTGCCAAATGCAACGTATTTAGACAAATTAAATTGTGCTAATGTTCATGGAAGAGGGTCTAAAAAGTTAGTAACAAAACAAAGGTGATCAATGTATAATGGAATAAGTAAGCAGATGAGAAACACTGGGCTGTAAGGTTCCTTCACAGTGTCTCAGATTAAAGAGATGCATCTTGGTGGCGCAGTCGGTTAAGCGTCCGACTTCAGCCAGGTCACGATCTCGCAGTCCGTGAGTTCGAGCCCCGCGTCGGGCTCTGGGCTGATGGCTCGGAGCCTGGAGCCTGTTTCCGATTCTGTGTCTCCCTCTCTCTCTGCCCCTCCCCCGTTCAGGCTCTGTCTCTCTCTGTCCCAAAAATAAATAAACGTTGAAAAAAAAATAAAAAAAAATATAAAGAGATGCATCTTAACCATAATGATTTGAAAAAAAATCTAATTATGTAGCTTAAATTATTAGACAAGTAAATAGGATAAATTGATAACAGTTTGATGAAAGAATGGAGGATATGCATCATGTCTCTTGAAAGAGTATTTTGGGGATTCATGCTAGTGTCTTCCTGAGTAACCAGGCTTATGGAGACATTATATCCTCCATATAATAGTATTTTTCATATTGAAAATACAGTAGACCAAGTGGTTTTATAACTTATTTCAGTAAATATATCATTTTATATTTAATTCCCTTTAAGAATACAAACTTAAGAATTTTCATCTTAAAACATACTGAATACAAGAAGGATGTAACTAATATGTAACTAAAACCAGACAATCAACTTTAGGTCATATGTATAAATGGTAACTAGAGAAAGGGCTCCTAATAGATGAGTAACAATTTACTTTGTATCCACATGTAAATATTTTGACCTAATTATCTGTAGACGAACTAACAATCTGTCTATCCATCATCTATCTATTGCTATCAAAAAACACTTAACTAGATACTGAACTTAGAATGTCTATTATATGCATCTAATTTAAGCTAAGAGAAAAATAAAGTTTCCTCATTGATTACATATACATTTGTAACATTTTTTTCAACAAACAAGGATTAAATACTCCTTTATATTTTATCTATATAGACTCAAAGAGATTTAAGTTTATTTAAGTAATGTTTCTTTAAACAAAGAAAGTTCATTTCACATACTTTGGAATATCTATAAATATTTACAAACTTCTTATTGATTTTAATTTATACAAAATTAAAGAATTTTTTTAAATTTAATAATGAGGCACTTTTTTTTATTTATATATGAAATTTATTGTCAAATTGGTTTCCATACAACACCCAGTGCTCATCCCAAAAGGTGCCCTCCTCAATACCCATCACCCACCCTCTCCTCCCTCCCACCCCCCATCAACCCTCAGTTTGCTCTCAGTTCTCAACAGTCTCTTATGCTTTGACTCTCTCCCACTCTAACCTCTTTTTTTTTTTTCCTTCCCCTCCCCCATGGGTTCCTGTTAAGTTTCTCAGGATCCACATAAGAATGAAACCATATGGTATCTGTCTTTCTCTGTATGGCTTATTTCACTTAGCATCACACTCTCCAGTTCCATCCACGTTGCTACGAAAGGCCATATTTCATTTTTTCTCATTGCCACGTAGTATTCCATAGTGTATATAAACCACAATTTCTTTATCCATTCATCAGTTGATGGACATTTAGGCTCTTTCCATAATTTGGCTATTGTTGAGAGTGCTGCTATGAACATTGGGGTACAAGTGCCCCTATGCATCAGTACTCCTGTGTCCCTTGGATAAATTCCTAGCAGTGCTATTGCTGGGTCATAGGGTAGGTCTATTTTTAATTTTCTGAGGAACCTCCACACTGCTTTCCAGAGCGGCTGCACCAATTTGCATTCCCACCAACAGTGCAAGAGGGTTCCCGTTTCTCCACATCCTCTCCAGCATCTAGAGTCTCCTGATTTGTTCATTTTGGCCACTCTGACTGGCGTGAGGTGATATCTGAGTGTGGTTTTGATTTGTATTTCCCTGATAAGGAGCGACGCTGAACATCTTTTCATGTGCCTGTTGGCCATCCGGATGTCTTCTTTAGAGAAGTGTCTATTCATGTTTTCTGCCCATTTCTTCACTGGGTTATTTGCTTTTCGGGTGTGGAGTTTGGTGAGCTCTATATAGATTTTGGATACTAGCCCTTTGTCCGATATGTCATTTGCAAATATCTTTTCCCATTCCGTTGGTTGCCTTTTAGTTTTGTTGGTTGTTTCCTTTGCTGTGCAGAAGCTTTTTATCTTC
>NW_024418814.1:0-1854 GCF_014898765.1 Herpailurus yagouaroundi
TGTGTGTGTGTGTGTGTGTGTGTGTGTGTGTGTGTGTGTGTGTGTGTCCAGTGCAATTGGGGCTGGTGTGTATTGTGGGCCTGAAATTCACTGAGGCAGCAGGCCAGGTACAGCAACTGGACCCTGCTCTGGTGTATGCATTTAAGGTGGATGGAGAATGTGGGGCAGCTGGGTGGCTCAGTGGATCGAGTATCTGACATCAGCTCAGGTCGTTATTTCACTGTTCATGAATTTGAGAACCAGTTTGGACTGGATGCTGTCAGTGTAGAGCCTTCCCTGAATCTTCTGTCCCCCTGTTTCTTCCCCTGCTCTGCTTGTATTCTCTGCTTCTCAAAAAAAAGTAAACAGGAAAAAATGTGGATGTAAAATGTACCCCTGCCACTCTCCCATCTCTATGACCCAGAGAGAACTCCTGTGGCTCCTCTCACATTGACAGAGTTCTAAAGCTCTCTTTTATATGACAGTTGTTCTTTTCAAACTGCAGTGGTTTTTTTTCTTCCTGTTTTCTGCCCAAGGACAGAGGAGTCTGTTTCTGGTCCTTCCCCAACTGCCCTTGGCATCATTAGGGGTGAGTGTTTCCTTTGTTACTGTCTCACTGTCTTGCTGTTGTGTTTTGATTTTCTATGTTTTGTTAGGCACCATCTGTGCAGTCAGTCCTCAGCTCCTCAGGAGGAATTGTTATATCAATAGGTGCAATCCCCGGGGAGCTGGACAAATTGGAAGACACCTTCGGCCTGGTTCACCAGAAAATGTAGTCAGGGAGTTCAGGCACAAGAGCACCTCGCTCCAGGAGACGTAAAAAAGGTGAGGTTTGGCTACTCATTACTGATAAAATCGCAATTCAAAGGAACTAGTGGAGGTGAAAAATAATGGGGAACTTATTCAGAGGCCGACACCAGAGATACAGCAGACTCACATCAAAGACTCTCTGTAAAGTGCTGAAAATACCTCCAGGTTTATGTAAGGAAAACGTGGGACAAAAGGAGGTAGGTACACACAGGTGGTCACTAAGGTCAGGTTGGTCATTGTCTTGGGCTTGAGGGTGGAGTCTTATTGGCTCAGGGAGTCCTTATTGCTAGAGGGGTACTTTCAGTTCCCATGAGGTGATACTTTGCTTTCAATATCCTGAATTAAGAGATAAGCTGAGATGGGGAGGGGGCGCCTGGGTGGCTCAGCTGATTAAGCATCCGCTTCAGTTCAGGTCATGATCTCATGGCTCCTGGGTTCGTGCCCCGCATTGGGCTCTGTGCTGACAGCTCAGAGCCTGGAGCCTGTTTCAGATTCTATGTCTCCTTCTCTCTCTGTCCGTCCCCCACTTGCGCTCTGTCTCCCTCTGTCTCAAAATAAATAAACATAAAGAAAGAGAGAAGCTGGAAAGAAAAAGTTAATCAATTAGAAGGTTTAAGGTCGATGTGGAGGTAGTTGAAACCTTCTTTCACCTTGGAGGAGTTGAGTTCAAGTCCTTCCTACACAGCCATCTTGAACCGAACCTAGAATAGGTTCCCTCTGAATCCTAGTTTGATTGGGGAAAGTTTGGCAAAAATCCAAGGAAGGAGACAACAAAAGCAGGGAATCAGCCAGTTCTGTGTACAAATCGACATAAACACCAGTACCTCCCCTGATGATAAGTGTGGCATGTGCAGAAACGGGCACAGAAAAGGCCTTCGCATTGGAAAAAGTAAAAATAAAAAGTATCTCGATTCTTTTATTTATTGATTTTTCAATTCGTATTTTGGAAAGAGAGAATGAGCAGAGACGGGGAGAGAAAGAGACAGAAAGAAAGACAGAGAGAGAAGCTTAAGCAGGCTCCAAGCTTAGCACAGAGCCCAAAACGGGGCTCAATCCCCTGACCAT
>NW_024418815.1:0-1231 GCF_014898765.1 Herpailurus yagouaroundi
GCACCGTCCAGACCGGCCTGGACACTTCAAAGACCATCCTCACGGGCACCAAGGACACCCTATCTACTGGGCTCACAGGTGCACTGGGCATGGCCAAGGGCACGGTACAGACCGGCCTGAACACTTCAAAGACCGTCCTGACGGGCACCAAGGACACTGTGTCCACGGGGCTCTCGGGGGCAATGAACATGGCCAAGGGCACCGTCCAGACTGGCCTGGACACCACCAAGGCTGTCCTGACAGGCACCAAGGACACCGTGTGCAGTGGGGTGACTGGAGCCATGAATGTGGCCAAAGGGGCTGTCCAGACCGGCCTGGACACTTCAAAGACCGTCCTGACAGGCACCAAGGACACCCTATCTACTGGGTTCACAGGTGCACTGGGCATGGCCAAGGGCACCGTCCAGACCGGCCTGGAAACCACCAAGAATATTGCCACAGGCACCAAAGACACCGTGTCCGCTGGGGTGACAGGTGCACTGGGCATGGCCAAGGGCACCGTCCAGACCGGCCTGGAAACCACCAAGAATATTGTCACAGGCACCAAAGACACCGTGTCCGCTGGGGTGACAGGGGCAGTGAACATGGCCAAGGGCACCGTCCAGACCGGCCTGGACACTTCAAAGACCGTCCTGGCGGGCACCAAGGACACCGTGTGCAGTGGGGTGACTGGAGCCATGAATGTGGCCAAAGGGGCTGTCCAGACCGGCCTGGACACTTCAAAGACCGTCCTGACAGGCACCAAGGACACCCTATCTACTGGGCTCACAGGTGCACTGGGCATGGCCAAGGGCACCGTCCAGACTGGCCTGGACACTTCAAAGACCATCCTGACGGGTACCAAGGACACCGTGTCCACGGGGCTCTCGGGGGCAATGAACATGGCCAAGGGCACCGTCCAGACCGGCCTGGAAACCACCAAGAATATTGTCACAGGCACCAAAGACACCGTGTCCGCTGGGCTGACAGGGGCAGTGACCATGGCCAAGGGCACCGTCCAGACCGGCCTGGACACTACAAAGACCGTCCTGACGGGCACCAAGGACACCCTATCTACTGGGCTCACAGGTGCACTGGGCATGGCCAAGGGCACCGTCCAGACCGGCCTGGACACTTCAAAGACCGTCCTGACGGGCACCAAGGACACCGTGTGCAGTGGGGTGACTGGTGCCATGAATGTGGCCAAAGGGGCTGTCCAGACCGGCCTGGACACTTCAAAGACCGTCCTGAC
>NW_024418816.1:0-3128 GCF_014898765.1 Herpailurus yagouaroundi
CAGAGCCCGACGCGGGGCTCGAACTCACGGACCGCGAGATCGTGACCTGGCTGAAGTCGGACGCCTAACCGACTGCGCCACCCAGGCGCCCCTGATTTCTCTAATTCTTAAATCGTGCTCTTTTGACTAGTCTCCCTGTTTTTTTTTCTGCTTTGTTATTCTCCATAAGTTTGTCGTCTATATTGCTGATTCTCTGTTCTGCCTCATCCGTCCTTTCTTACGCGGCATCCATCCTTGATTGCAGCTCAGTTATAGCATTTTTTATTTCATCCTGACTAGTGTTTACTTCTTTTATCTCCACAGAAAGGGGTTCTAATCTATTTTCAACTCCAGCTAGTATTCTTTTTATGGTGATTCTAGATTCTGGTTCAGGCATCTTGCTTGTATCTGTGTTGGTTAAGTGCCTGGCTGTCATTTCTTCCTGCTCTTTCTTTTGTGGTGAATTCGTTTGTTTTGTCATTTTCAAGGGAGAAATGGAATTAATGAGGTAGAAAAAATTAAAATTAAAAAAATTGAAATAAAAAAATATTATTAAAAAATTAAACACACGGGCGCCTGGGTGGCTCAGTCGGTTAAGTGGCCAACTTCGGTTCAGGTCACGATCTCACACTCCGTGAGTTTGAGCCCCGCGTCGGGCTCTGTGCTGACCGCTCGGAGCCTGGAGCCTGTTTCAGATTCCATGTCTCCCTCTCTCTCTGACCCTCCCCCGTTCATGCTCTGTCTCTCTCCGTCTCAAAAATAAATAAACGTTAAAAAAAAAAATTAAACACACACACACAAATCAAAGAAATGGTGACAGATCCTAGGTGTGTTTTGGTCTGGGCGTTGTAAGTGGCTTGACAGATTAGAGAAAAAAGGGGAGGTGGGAAGAAAAAAAAAGAAAAAAGAAAGGAAATCGTTTGAAAATATGAAAAAATGAATACACTGAAGTAGACTAAAGTGATATGATGGAAGTAAAATAGAATTTGAAAAAATTTACACAAAAGTAAAGAATATAGTAGGAAAAAATAAAAGAAAAATATTTACAATAAAAATTAAAAATAAAAATGTATTTTTTCTCTTTCTGTATTCAAGAAAAAGAAAAGAAATTAAAAAGAGAATGAAGAAAAAAAGAAATCGTTTGAAAATTTGAAAAAGTGAGTACACTGTAGTAGACTAAAATAAAATTATGGAAGTAAAATATAATTTGAAAAAATTTACACAAAAGTAAAATATATAGTAAAAAAATTAAAGAAAAATATTTTTAATAAAAATTGAAAATAAAAATGAATTTTTTCTCTCTCTGTATTCAAGAAAAGAAATGAAACCGAGAAAAAAGAAAGAAAATTGAATAGATGGACCTGCTAACAGAGTGAAATACGACTGAAATTACTTCGTTTTCCCCTAGTAGTCAGACTATGAAGTGCTTTATAGTCCATAAACTAAGCAGGTGGTGAGACTTGTGTTCTTGAAGGGCGAGGTTGGCCCAGTTGGGCGGGGCTTAGTGTAACAGTTCCGTTCTCCACTAGATGGAGCTGCTAGCCTACTGGGGTGGTTTGTTGTGATGCTTGTAGGTGCGTAATCAAATGTGCCGGAGTGGTGAAAATGGAGTCCCCCAGGTATCCCGTCTCTAGTATTGTAACTCTGTTCTCTGCGATCAGCATCATGCACCCTTCCTTTGTGTTCAGCTTCCGTCAACTTCCTGCTTTTACATTGTCCGTGACCAAATGCCAGGTAGTATCTCTCTCCCAAGTTTTGTCTCAGATGCGGCTGTTTTCCCCGGCCCCTTACTTCTGAAGGACTGCGGCTTTGACCCGTTCCGCCCCACTGCCGGAGGGTCTCACCAAGCAATGGCTGAATGCCGGCTGCACCCAGGAACGCTTGCTGGACCCTGCTGCTGCCAGAGCCCCGAGACTGTAGCCGGTGCCAGCCCGCCCCAGAAAAATTTCGAGAGATAGTGTAGCAGCAGCTTTTCAGGGATTATGGAAAATCACAACACACATCAGGCACCAGGCTTCACCCTTAACGACCTTGTTCCAGCACCTGTGAATGTGGCCGTTTTCTGGGTTCTGCTGGGACCAGGTGGCCTCAACAGTCTCTACCAAATGTCCTTCCAGCAGTGGAACCGCTTCTCCCCGTGTGGCTGAGAGCCTCCCGGACCCCATTCTGCTCCTCGGGATTCGTCCTTCCCACCAGAGAGCACCGCCAGGTATCGAGCTGCAGAGTTTCAGACTCTGCGCTCCCCTTGTTTACAGTCTTAATGGGAATTTAAACCCTCTCTCCTTTCTCCTTTTTCCCTTTTTAGTTTAGTCCCTGTGGCTGTTTCCAATTTTCCACTTTCTCTCCAGCTGCTTTTTGGGAGGGGTGATTTTCCTGTATTCTCTCCACCATCTCTGTCCTCTCTCCACACACAAAATCACCTCCCTGCCCTCTGCGGCTTTTTTTCTCCCCCAGTTCACCTCTCCGAGCTGCGTACCTGCTGAATTCTGTGGTTCAGGTTGTGCAGGTTGTTGTGTTAATCCTCAGATCAGTTTTCTAGGTGTGCAGGATGGTTTAGTGTTGGTCTGGCTGTATTTCATGGACGCGAGACACACAAAAAACTTCCATGCTGTTCCGCCATCTTGGCTCCCCTCCATTTGGCTATTTCTAATGAATGGCTATGAGCACTAAACATCAATGGCCACTAAATTCACAAAATAAAGACATAATAAGAATTATGTGCCTCATAGTTTTGAACTGGAGTCTGATCCGTTCTCTGGATCCAGTTGACAATTTGCAGAAATTAAGAGAACAGAAGAAACTCTTGGATTGTACTAAGAATATGCAATCAGCAACGTCTTGTCTGTGGGAAACTGTATAGGTCAAATGGCCCAAGTTCTTCAACTGAAAAAACTGTAAGGGCATGAATGGGATAGCAGAACTTATAGAGTAGAGGACGCGTGGGTGGTTCAGTCAGTTAGGCGTCCGACTTTGGCACAGGTCATGATCTCCCCATCCCCAGTCCATGGGTTTGAGCCCCTTGTCAGGCTCTGTGTGACAGCTCAGAGCGTGGAGCCTGCCTCAGATTCTGTCTCCCTCTCTCTCTCAAAATAATAAACATTAAAGAAGAAGAAGAAGAAGAAGAAGAAGAAGAAGAAGAAGAAGAAGAA
>NW_024418816.1:3138-12498 GCF_014898765.1 Herpailurus yagouaroundi
AAGAAGAAGAAGAAGAAGAAGAAGAAGAAGAAGAAGAAGAAGAAGAAGAAGAACATATAGGAGATACTTAAAAGTCATATAGGTTTCTTTCTTTCCTTTTTTGTTTTTTATTATAGAGCGAGCATGTGTACATGCATGTAAACAGGGAAGGGGAGAGGGACAGAATCTTTTTTTTTAATATTTCATTTATCTATTTCTGTATTTATGTATGTATGTATTTATTTTCACGAGTGTGTGTGATTGGGGTTGGGCTCAGAGAGAGAGAGAGAGAGAGAGAGCCCCACGTCGGGCTCCGTGCTGACAGGCTAACAACAGCAACCCTGATGTGGGGCTCGAACTCACATACCCTGAGATCATGACCTGAGCCAAAGTCAGGTGCCCCGACAGGAAGATAATCTTAAGCAGGCTTCATGCCCAGAGTGGAGATCGTGACCTGAGCCAAAATCAAGAGTCAGACACTTAACCAGACACCCCTAAAAAATTTTTTTTAAACCAGGCAAGACTCACTGAAAGTGTGATGGGATGTGCATTTGCGTGACTAAACCATTTTCACAAAGCAAGCAAGTGGTTGTTATAAGAGCCAGATGGTGGTTATTTATGTGAAAAGAAGGGTCGAGACTAGGATGGAACACATGGAAGCAGCTTCTGGAGCTGCTGGCAAGATTCTACTTCTTGATTAGGGTGGTGTTTGCCTTAGGATAATTTCCTGGGTTATACATTTGTTTTGCAGGATTTTTATGTCTTCACAGTAGAATAAAATCCTTTTATTTTACAGTAAAAGGATTCTAAAAAATTATTTCCAGATGTATTTTTGGCTTGCACCAACATATCAACCATCTTACCTGTGAACCAGGCCTCAATTTTTTCTTCCTGTCAGCTAACTGTAGGGAACATCTACTAGGCCACAGATGTGAGCTGAGGTGCAACAGAGGCAGGTGAATGGGCAAGATGTTTGTGTTACTTATCTGTGCCCTCTGGATCTGCTCAGTCCTTTCTGTCTGCCCTCCCCCCATCTATGTACCACTGTATGCAATTCTTTTTTATTTATTTGTTTTTGAGAGACAGAGACAGAGCGCAAGTAGGGGCAGGGGAGAGAGCGAAGGAGACGCAGAATCTGAAGCAGGCTGCAGGCTCTGAGCTATCAGCACAGAGCCCCACTTGGGGCTTGAACTCATGAACCACGAGATCATGACCTGAGCTGAAGTTGGACACTTAACTGACTGAGCCACCCAGGCGCCCCTACAATTCTTGATGAATAGCTCTGGTCACATAGTCATTTGCTGTCCCAAGGTCAGGTGCTCAGTCTCTACTAATGCCCAATAGCAAGTCAGAAGCTGCTTTTCAAATGATGTATAATTTTCTGCTGTTGTTCCAGAACATTGGAGGTCTGCAGTCCAGCTCTCCTTTTTGACACTTGCCAGAAACTGCAGAGCATCCTTTTCTACCACAGACACCTCTAGCACACAGTATTTGCTGGATTGTAACCCAGATGCCAGGGCTGCTTGTAGCATAGACTTAGTCTATTGCAGACTGCTCTCTTACTCTTACTAGCAGCATCTGGTGTCATCTGAGCAATGGGTTGGATTCCCAAATGTGTACGCTGCCTCCAAAATCTGAAGATGGCTACTATTCAGATGGCCTTTGTTAGTAGTAGGAGATTCAAGGTTCAGGAAATTGTCCTTTACCTTAAATAGTACATCTTAGCCTGACCCCCTATCCAGTCTCACTGAGTATGGTAAGTTCATTTATGGGCAGGTGCTTGAATCACTGTGTGGTCTTCTTCCACTTTCTAAATGCACCTGTTTTTTAACAGAGCATTTAGAGTTCTTGCCCCCCTCACCCCATCCTTCTAATCTCCTGGGTTGATTAGTAAGATACCTCAATATAACTGACCAGCATCATATTCTGTGAAATGTCCAGGCAATCAAAATTTCCTCGGACTACATTGTAACAGAGAGCAGGAGAATTAATACTCCCAGTATAACCCTGGGACAAGACCATGAATGTGTAGTGACGTCTTGTGCAAGTGAGTGTGAATTGCTTCTGATCTTTTTTCCTGGTAAGGATTTAAAACACCACATTTTCCAGATTAATGGTTGCATACCACATGCCAGAGTTTGTCAGTGTGTTCCATTAAACATAGCACACATCAAAATCATAGCACAGCAGCTGTGACTGGAGCTATCACTTGGTTCAGTTTGTAGCAGCCCACTCTTCTGCAGTGCTCAGTATGATTTTTGCTGATACTGGACCTGTACATTAAAGAGATATGATGAGGACTACACCCTACCTCCTTTACATTTTTTAAGAATGTCATGACTGTGACGTTTCATCCGGGATGTAGTGTTACTTTTAATTTACTAATAATTTACTGATAAATTCTTCTGAATCTTAATTTTCAAGTCATAGGTATGCTCTATTTGTGTTGTTATCAACAAAATCTATTGCAGTCACTTTAAAGACTAAAGTTCCTAAATTTTCTATAATTTCTACTGTAAGATTTAATATGGTTTTATAAAACTAAAGGTACTGTTTAAATCTATGGGTTGATTTACTATAAATAATTGAACACATAATATTCAACAATTCTAGAAACATTTTTTTGTGGCACCGTGAATGATTTCCTCTTTTGCATATTTTGATATGACTGTCAAGGTTCTTCAGAGAACAGAACAAATAAGATTTCTACAGGAAGAGATTTATTATAAGTAATTGGCTCACTTGGTTGTGGAAGCTGAAAAGTCCAGTGATCCGCCATCTGCAAACTGGAGATCCAGGAAAACTGATGGCAGAATCCTGTTACTGGAACTACCAGGCTGGACTTAAAAGTCAAAAGGACAGGCGAGGCTTTACTGGGGCTACCGCTCGAGCTGAACAGAGACACAGCACTGACAGAAAGTACTTTGACTTGGCCTCCAGCAACAGCAAGAAGGCCCTGCTTATATAGAGAAGTGCCTATTGTAATAGGGCTGCATAGGGTTCTATTCTGTGAGAGAAGCAGTTTAACAATAACAGTGAACAGAAAGCTCCCCAAGTGCCTGATGTTTTTCACTTGAGGCTTGTTCCGATAGTCCCTAACTGTCTCAGTCCCAGTCTAGATCCAAAGGACCTGAGAAGCAGGGGAGCAGATGGCATAAATCCCATCCCAAGGGCAGGAGAAGACCACGTTCCAGTTCAGCAGGCAGGCAGGAAGTAAGAAGGGGCAAATTATTCTTTCCTCCTCCATTTTGCTCTATTTACACTCTCAAAGTAGTGGATGATGCTCACCCACATTGGGGAGGGCAACCTATTTTTCTGAATTCACCAGTAATGCTCATCTCCCCTGGAAACAGCCTCACAGACACTCCCAGGAATAATGTTTAATCTGGGCACCCTTTGGGACATAAAGTTAATAATCACAGGCAGAGAATGGTCTAGTTTTGCTTCTTTGACAGTATTTGAATTGTTTCCAAATGAATTTTTAAATTTGGAAGCTTTAAAGCTTTCATTTGTATGTATATTATTAGAATTGAAATATTAGTTTATTTGGGTTTTGGCTTTTGTTAAAATAATATTTAAAGAAAACATTTATTACTAGGTCTTGCACATAACTTTTTCTTTTATTATTTATTTATTTATTTATTTATTTATTTATTTATTTATTTATTTATTTTACTTTTTCTTTTTAAAAATAGTTTAGAGGCAAGGCACCTGGATGGCTCGGTCAGTTAAGAGTGACCAACTTTGGCTTAGGCTCAGGTCATGATCTCACGGTTTGTGAGTTTGGGCCCTGCATTGGGCTCTGTGCTGACAGCTCAGAGCCTGGAGCCTGCTTTGAATTCTGTGTCCTCTCTCTCTGCTCCTTTCCTGCTTGTGCTCTGTCTCTTTCTCTCTCTCAAAAATGAAAAACATTAAAAAATTAAAAAAAAATAGTTTAGGGGTGCCTGACAAGAGCCTGCTGCTCTTGATCTCAGGGTTGTGAGTTCGAGCCCCATGTTACATGTAGAAATTACTTAAAAAACATAAATCTTAAAAAAAATAGTTTAATACAGTCTAAGATTACTTATTATTACAGTGAATGCTCTTCTTATTTTATTACTATTTAAATCTCTAGATCCAACACTTGAACTTGAACACACCTCTAATATTTTTTTACTTTATGTTTTTTTTTCTTCTAATAATAAAACCATCCATTTAAGGAGGAACTGTACCAGTTCTGCTATAGTGTTACAATGATTATACTAGAAAATGTCACATTTCCTAATGTCCCTTCTACAAGGCACATTGAAAGTTTGTGACAAAACTTATTTGAAACTCTTGAAAATCCAGACACTTTTGCAAACCACAGAAAAACTTCCTTTCTTAGTTCTCTTCATAACCCACTGTGAATTATATTAATCCAAAATTAAACTGTGGAAGCCTCAACATTAATTCTCCCATTCAAGTGATCAGATTGATCATCAGATTCCAAAAATCAAAAAGGATGCCAATGAAGAGAAGATTGAATGACTCTTTCTCAGCTAACGTGTGTACTTATCACATGGGCTGTGCTGTTTCTCTCAGACCGCTGAGTTGGCTACAGTATTTGTTGCAATATGCACATTTCTTGCTAAGCATTCTTGCTTTGCACTCTGATATTTTCTATTCTGTGGTAGCCAGCTTCCAAGATGGCCCCCAATGTTCTCACCTCCTGTGTTCTAATCCTTGTGGAGTCCTCTCTCACACTCAACATGACTGAGCTGAGCAGCCATTAGAGTGTTGTCTAAATGATGGAGTGTGACTTCTGAGGCTAGGTCATAAAAAAACATTGTGGCTTCTGCCTTGCTGTCTCTTGGATCTCTCACCCTGGGAGAAGCTGGCTACTGTGCCATGAAAACACCTAAGCAGTCCTATGGAGGGGTCTACGTGGTGAGGAACTAAGACCTTCTGATAATAGGGCACCTTGTCAAACTTGTGAGTGAGCTATCATTTCAAGAATGTTTTGTAAATGAAATCATACAGTATGTAATTTTTGGTTTGACTTTTTAAACTCAGCATAGTTCCCTGGCATGAGACCACAGCTTTTTCTGTGGTATTTGCCTGGAGTAGAGTGGTTATTGTCTAGAAGTTTTCTGTCTTGTTAGACTGTCTCTTTCCTGGTCCTTTGGCTGGAGAGGGCAGGTTTTTGTAGGGATTTTTTTGGTCTGCACCCATTGGTGATTATGGGTGGCTGGTTTCTTCAGCTCCAAGTCTGAGATATAAGAGACAAAAAAAACCAAAACAAACAACAAAACCTCAGGGAACTAACCATCATGTTGTTCCTCAGATCCTAAGTCCTTTAGCCAGTCTGCCTTTCTTTTCCACCTCACAGAATCTTATTTTTTTTTTAAAATATGTTTTCAGTTGTAGTTAATGGAAGAAATAGGGAAAATTATTTCTGTTTCACCTTCTTGGAAATTGAAGTTCCCAGGGCTGCCTCTTAACTACATGAAAGGAAATGATTGTTTTATGATGTAGTTTTACACTTTTTGTCCTTATGGTTTGACTATTTTAATTGCAGGAGAGAACATGTTGATCTTTATTCATTTGTCCAACTCATTATTATTTAATTAAAACCCATAGAGATAAACCAGCTCTTTGGATTGTCCATGTTACTTCTGGTTGTTTTTATACTTATTTGGATGGGTTGAGAGACGTGCATGAGAGTCTGGAGGGTCATGAGCAAAGCAGTCTTGTGCTGGTTCCTAAGGTAGTTTTAGGAACCTCACACTCAGCAAAAACCTTTCCTACCACTGAATTATATTCCCAAAGTCTTATAAAATGTTTTCTTTTTTAAAAATTCTTAATGTTTATTTTATTTTTGAGAGAGAGACAGAGAGAGAGAGAGACAAAGACAGAGACAGAGCATGAGCAGGGGAGGAGCAGAAATAGACGGAGACACAGAATCCAAAGCAGGCTCCGGGCTCTGCACACAGAGCCTGACATGGGGCCCAAGCTCACGGACCGCGAGATCATGCCCTGAGCCAAAGTCGGTTGCTTAACCAACAGAGCTACCCATGCGCCCTATTATAAAATGTTTTCTAATTGACAAGTTTAACATGGTCTCTGTTGTCTAAGTAAACACACAATGAATAACAGACAGTTCCTATATTCCTTGGCCTTGAGTCATGCTGCCCCTTATGAGTGATTGGCAGATTTGGGGGGAACTCAGCAATGTAGTGCAGACAGCTTTCTGTCATTTCAGGTAAAGACTTCAGTTCCATCCTGAGTGGCGTACAGACAGGAAACGATGTTTATATTAGCACAGAGCCAAAATTGAACCCGTATTCATTCTTCACACATGATGTGGAGAGATACTACCCCAACAGTGCAATGAATTCTTATAAGATCAGAATTACTCACCTTTAATATAAAAAGACATCCACACTGAGCATAACATCTTAGGCCTCCAATGTCAGTATTTTTACTTTCTCCTTGTGCTCCCCAGAGGAACACAGTTTTTGCCCGCAGTCATTTGAGCTTCCCTGTTTCCTCTCTGCTTTATCTTTATTTTTCAGAATACATTATCTTTTTTCTTTGATCTCTCTGTACTTTCTCTTCTTTTAATCTTTTTTCTAGGAATACCTCAGTGTATCTAGTTTTCCTATCCTTAGCCCAGCCTTAATGAGATAGATTATATCACAGTCACCTAACATTAGTAACAACAACTACTTTTTATACTGTCCTTTCTGCCCAGAGCCACCTCTCAGTAGTAACTGCAAAAGAAGCCAGAGAACAAACTGTCCTTGTTCTTCTAAGGTAATATTACAGCTTCTGTTGCGAGCATTAGTCTTGTTCCACCTAACCCACTTTCTTTCCCTTTTTTCCATTCTGCATGGGTATTGTCTTGCTTATCAAAATCTAGTTATCCCTACACCAATGCAGTATAACTTTGGTCTCTATTTCTAGAACCTTGAATTTTTCTTGGCAATTGATATCTCAGATTCCTTTGGCTAAACTAATCGTTTTCCCAACCTGAAGCTTACTCAAGACCAAGAATTTGTGGAATCTTTACTGCCTGATTCCTAGACTTTGGCTTATTTTTGAACATCCACCTCAATGACTAGCTTTGGGTCCCTTAACTTGTTTCTGATCTTCACCCTTGCTCATACAATCACATGTGGCAAGTTTGTGAAATGTGAACTCCTTTTTGTCAGACTTAGACTTATGACCCTATCCAGCCTTCTCCAGGCATATCCCTACACTTGGAAAATTTGACTTTCCACATCTAGTTGATCATGAAACCCTGTCAATTTTGTGTTCTAGAAATTTCTGAAACCTATTCCCTCTGCATGGGGCAGGACTGCCTCAGATGCAAATTAACAGAAACACAATTCAAGGTAGCCTTGCCAAAAAAAAAAAAAAAAAAAGGAAATTTATTCTTCCTTATTACTGGAAAAGTCCAGAGATTGAGTCAGTTAGACCCATATATTCAAATAATGTCATCAGGAACCTGCCTCTCTGCATCTCTCAACCCTGTCACTTCTGTGCTGCTTCACTTTCTGGCAAGCAGAAGTTTTTATGGTGGGAAAGATGGTACTCTGCAGCTCCAGGCTTACACAGTGCTTACAGACATGACCTTTGGGTAAGAAAACTGGGGGACTGGGGTGTAAGGGTGGAAAGGAGACTTACTTTGGCAGGATTTGAACTTTTTTTTACCTTGTGCTAACTGTGATTAAAAAAGTGCACCAATACATCATTACAAATTGTATTACACATTGGAAATTCAATCCGTAGAGATACGAGCGAAGTAGAAAATAAAAACCCTGTTAATAAGGCAGAAGGTGATAAGGTATGGAGAGCAGTATCAAATACTGTCTAGGGGACAAGCAGGTGAAGAACTGAAAGGTGTTGATTGGATTCAACAACATGGAGGTCAGTGATGAATTTGACAAGGGGCAAATACCAGAATGTAGCTGGTTATGAAATGAAGGGGTGCAGAAAGGGAGGGAGCACATGGGAAGGGAGATGTTGGAAGACTGATGGGAAAAAGCCAGTGGAATGAGGCAGTTTGAAGATACAGGACAGACTAAGGCACTTGAGAAGTCATAAGAGGTAGGCCACTTCTTCCTCTGAAATAGGAGGGAAGAAAAGATTCACATATAGATAGATTTGTGTTATTGTTCTGGTGGCAGGAATTTGAGGGGGTCCTTTTGATGGCTTTTATTTCTCTATGAAAACAGAAGCCTGATTGCCTCAGATTGCCTGCTGAGTGATTCTGCAAGACTGAGTGGGGAGGGGTGTGTGTGTGGCAGAATTCAGAAGTTTGAGAAGAATAGAGAAGATTTTATCTATGTTACAAAGATGTGGAGAATAGAAAGTAAGACAACTAGAAAAACATAATTCTGTAGTTTTTTTCAGTGCTGAGAGCCCATTTGAGGTTGATGACCATAAAACTATAGTAGCTTCCATCTACTTGACTGTGATTTTTCTCCAGCAAGGCTCAGAGGACAATTGGAGGAGGTAGAGAGTTGGTGTTACCCAGGGTTGGAAGGACAATGGGACAATAGAATTTAAGGCTGTGCTGTTAGTAGTCTGTTCTGCCTTCTTTATTAACATTTTCCATTTCTTACATATATATTGATTGATCTCATCAAGTAATGCTTGTCATTTTTATTTTCTTGGAAAATTCTATATTTCATATATAATTTTTTAAATTTTAGCATAAAGATGTAGACAGTTTTGTAAAGAAAAAGTCATCCATATCTACCATTATTGCCTCCATTTTATTCCCTTGTGCATACATTTGTTCTTTTTTCTTGATTAGCTAGAAGTTTGTTTGTTTGTTTGTTTTGTAATTTACATTGAAGTTAGTTAGCATATAGTGCAACAATGATTTCAGGAGTAGATTCCTTAGTGCCCTTTACCCATTTTGGCCATCCCTCCTCCCACAACCCCTCCAGTAACCCTCTGTTTGTTCTCCATATTTAAGAGTCTCTTATGTTTTGTCCCTTCCCTGTTTTTATATTATTTTTGTTTCCCTTCCCTTATGTTCATCTGTTTTGTCTCTTAAAGTCCTCATAGGAGTGAAGTCATATGATATTTGTCTTTCTCTGACTGACTAATCTCACTTAGCATAATACCCTCCAGATCCATCCACGTAGTTGCAAATGGCAAGATTTCATTCTTTTTGATTGCAGAATAATACTCCGTTGTATATATATATACCACATCTTCTTCATCCATTCATCCATCGATGGACATTTAGGCTCTTTCCATACTTTGGCTATTGTTGATAGTGCTGCTATTAACATTGGGGTGCTTGTGTCCCTTTGAAACAGCACACCTGTATCCCTTGGATAAATACCTAGTAGTCCAATTGCTGATTTGTAGGGTAGTTCTATTTTTAGTTTTTTGAGAAAC
>NW_024418817.1:0-6292 GCF_014898765.1 Herpailurus yagouaroundi
GAAGGGAAAGGTCACCGCTGGGTCAGATGGCCATCCGTGGGGGGGATGGGTCACCCCTGGGCCAGGTGGCCATCCTGGCCCAATTTGTCCAGGAGTGGGTTGGAGTTCAGCAGCAGCAGGGATTATAGGGAGAGTGGATTTCCTCTTATTTCCGCGTCTCTTGGTCTACAACAACTGTCCCAGTACTTAGTAGCTTCAACCAGCCACGTTTTTACTTGCTTGCAATGTAATCCTGCCGTCCAGGCAGGGCTGAGGGGCCGGGACCGCCTGTCTCCAGGCCAGGGATGAGGGGGCTGGGCTGTGCGTGAGCGGGGTGCAGGCGCGGGCTGCGTCCCCAGGCGGAGTGAACTCCAGCTTCTCATGGGCTCCTCTCAATTGTCTTCCAGTGGATATCATGGAAATCAAGGAAATCCGCCCCGGGAAGAACTCCAAGGATTTTGAGCGCGCGAAGGCAGCCCGCCAGAAGGAAGACTGCTGTTTCACCATCTTGTACGGCACCCAGTTCGTCCTGAGCACTCTCAGTTTGGCAGGTGAGTGCACGTCCGTGTGCTTTCCTCCCTGACTGTGCCTGGCTTCCTCCCCGGGACGTCCTCTAGCAGCAGAATGCCATCATGTGTCTTCCAGGGACATCGGGTTTTGAATTCTCCCCTGCCTCTTTCTAGCTGTGTGCCTTTGGGCACGCTGCTCGACCTCTCTGAGCTGCAGTTGGCTCAGCTGTGAAACGGAGAATGATCGCGTCTGCCCCAATGGGATGTTGTAAGCGTCTGTTAAGGGTCTGCTTGGCTCATGCAGATTGCTGAAGGCAGGTTCTAGTTTTCATCCAACAGAGCCTGGTCTACACTGTGTACTCAGCTTAGCTGATCTGGAGGAAGGATCCTGAAATCTTATATCTCACACATATGTGTGCACACACACATATACACACACGTGCATGCACACGTACACACACACACGTGCATGCACACGTACACTCACACATGATCTGGAGGTGAGATTTCCAGCCATCCCTCTGAATCCACCGAAAAGCCAAAAGAGCCTCTGTGAGGCCAGAAGATAAGCTTTGGAAAAGCTCAGCACTTCACTCAGAGGCAGAAGCTTGTCCCCCCTTCAGGCCCAGCCCCGGGACTTACTGACTTAGAGCTGTGTGTGCAACCACGACTGATGAGAGAGAAAGTAAATCCCACTAAAGGTAGACCAAGGCGAGGAGAAGACGAAACCTGAGCATGGACATGTAAACGAGGGCAAAGCAGCTCTCGTTGATTTGCTCTCTCTGTCACGCACCTCTGAGCGTCCACTGTGCACTGGACTGACCTAAATGTCCCCGGGGCCGTGGAGATGAATGGGACCCAGTTGCTGCCTTGCGGACGGGGGCTCACAGTGCACTGTGATGAGAGCTAGAGGCCGATCACCATACAGTGTGCTGTAGCGGCACGGAGGGCCCACTTCCAGGAAAGGCTTTGCAGAGGAGGGCCCTTTTTTTTTTTTTTAACGTTTATTTATTTTTGAGACAGAGAGAGGCAGAGCATGAATGGGGGAGGGTCAGAGAGAGAGGGAGACACAGAATCGGAAGCAGGCTCCAGGCTCCGGGCCATCATCAGCCCAGAGCCCGACGCAGGGCTTGAACTCACGGACCTTGAGATCGTGACCTGAGCCGAAGTCGGACGCTTAACCGACTGAGCCACCCAGGCGCCCCTAGGAGGAGGGCCCTTTTAAACTGGGTTTTGAGGCATACGTAGGAGTTGGGAGGAAAGAGGGAGGCCAGTCCGGGGGGAGGGTGGTGCGTGTGTGAGGAGCTGAAGGAGGGAAATAGCAAGCTGGATGTGGGAGATGGGGGGCGGACGTCTGACGGTTGGCGTGTGGTTGGTGCAGAGATGATGCAGCAGAGAGGGGCCTGGGCCCGTGAACTTCCAGTGTCATGTCCACTTTGCTCTGCTGCAGGCTGAGGTCTGGTTGTTCTGGGCAGGGAGACCGTGAGTCCAGGGTGCCAGCTTTGGTGTCTGTTCCACTCTGGGGTCTCTCTTCCGGAGCTCTCCAGTTCCAGTCCAGTAGAGAGGGAGTGACACCTGGATTCAGATCCCAGCTTCACGCTTACTGGCTCTGGGACGGGTCTCTCTGCCCTCTGAGCTTCCTAGTCTCTTCCTGCGCACGGGAAGGGTGAGAGCAGCCGCCTCAGCGTGCTCTCGTCCACGTGAACAGGGTAGCTGGTCCTTAAGGCATGTGTCATAACTCAGAGGCGTTTGCCTTGCTAGCTCCATTTTACTGATGAGGAAATGAGGCACAGAGAGGCTGAGGAACCAGCCGAATGTCACACAGCCCTCAAGCGGTGCCGAGGGACTTGTGGTCCCTCAGTGATGCCAAGCCCTTGCCTTCTCCCTGACCTTATCTGGAAACGGGAAATGCTGAGGGCTGCTCTGGATTGGGGTGTGAATAATCCTAGACCCTGCACTTTATTCGTTAGCATAGGAGTAAAAGCTAAAACTCGTGGGGGGAAAACTCGTGTCCCACTTGTCACCCCTGCTGTAGAAGGGTCATCGCTGGCACGTGGCCTCATCTTGGACAGAAGGCAGGTCGTAGAGCCACGAAGGTGTGAAGGAGATGCCTTTTCCGTGCCCTCGTGCAAAACTAGAAACCAGCACTGGCTTCTCCCGTCCCCGTGGGCTGTGTGGGGCTCGGTCTGTCTGTAGAGGGTTTCCCAGCGAGTGACAGCATTTGCCTTCCTATTCACCTGTCCAGCTGATTCTAGAGAAGACGCGACTAAGTGGCTCTCTGGCTTGAAAATCTTACACCAGGAAGCGATGAGTGCGTCTACGCCCACCATTATTGAGAGGTATTGACTTTTGCTTGTTTATCTCTGTATTTGCACGTTAATTTATTCTTTTCCCTTGAGCCAACGTGAGTGAAGAAAAGAAGAGTGGGGCGTTTCATCTTGGAGGCTCCGTGAGTGTCCTCTGTGCAGCAGCTCCCAGTAGGCGCTGTGGGCTCCCCACCTTCTCGTCCGAGAGCCTCTCTTGGTGCTAAGCCTTGCTTGGCCTGGTGGGGTGAGGAGTACATTGAAGCCGAGCTAGAAACACACGTTGGCGTTGTGTCCCAGGGGAGGATTGAGGGCCTCCTTCTTACAGGATCAGGAAGGGATTAAACCAGCTCGCCAAATCGCAGTCAGATGCAGGGTACCGCATTTCGCAACTGCCACTGCCTCCTGGGTTGGGGAGGCTCAGGACTGCCTTGCCCGGGAGTCAGCGTCACGGACGTCTGCGTGGGATTGTGTGTGAATTCTCGTCCCCTCGGTCAAAGCCCTCGGATTCCCGCCATTTTTCTTAACAGCTTTTTGGGGGGATTAATGAACGTCATCAGAGAGGATCGTCGGTTTAAGGAATGCCGGCCTCTAGGCTCCACTAGGAGGGGCCTCTTGGCTCCTAACTAGGGCGTGTCAGCCCCAAGGAGAAACCTGCTTCTTCCCAAGCTGCCCGAGTTAGCAAATTGGTAAATTCCTCTTGTTTCCAGTTTCCTTTGCCCCCATTCCATAGAACTAGTTTTGTTTGTGTACTAATTCTCTGTCTCTCCCTCTGTCTCAACTCTCTTCCCAGTTGGCTGAGAAAGCAGATTTATTCAGTGGATCAAACCAGAAGAAACAGGTGAGATTCGTTCATATTTTTGTGGGTTTTCTTCCAGATCATTTTGGCCTCTGGTGCTCTTTCCTTGAACATCCCGAGGCAGTCGGAGCATGTTTTGTGGTGTGGAAAGGTCCTCGTGAGGTTGGATTGGACCCTCGAGGTACCAGGCACCGCACCAGGTGCTGGGTGTTGATGGAGACACGACCGTCTGGGGCCTTGCTTCCGTGGATGCTCAAGTCCGTCTGCACAGACAACTTCTCTGGAGCACTTGGACCTTGTGCTTGAGGCCTTTGTATTCCAGCACCTTCCGTGTCCCTGGGAGAAACGAGATCGCCGTGGCGCCTGCCCAATTTTGTGGTGGGACAGAGGTCCACCGTTAACGAAGTAACCCGTGTTGACTCGCGATGGTTACTCGGGCTGGGCGGACGTGAGCCGGGCAACAGGATAACACGCAATTCGTTGTGCTTGTTCACTGAACAGCACGTCTCAGAGCAGTTCCCTCCCTGTCAGCACACATGATGCTGTGTGCCAGACGTTTCTGTAACAAACATGGTTTTGTCCTTGGCTGGAGTGTAATTTCCTTACTTATGAGAAATCACTTCCTTCTTGATGGAGGCAGAGTGGTTCCTGGTCCTTTGTTATCATTGTGTCGACTGTTGCCGTGGCAACCTTTGGGTCTCCCTGTGGGTAAACGTGTGATAGAGTCTTAGAGGAGGGGTCCCAGCCATGCAGCGTTTTCTGGTCTACCATTTTGAGGGAGGTGGTAGCAATTAGCATTTGCCCCAGCGGTCAGGAGGGCACCCCTTTCCCTATGCCCTGTATCACCGGACTGACCCGTGATGACTTATGGGTGAAAGGCAACAGCAGATTTTTGCTTAAATTTGTATTTATTTATGAGTGAAGTTGAAGATGCTCTCATCTGTTTTTTTAGGTTATGATCCAGTTGTTATTAATAATAAACTGATAAAAACCACCATTTATTGAGCCCCCACATACTAGATACTGTGCTCGGCACTTAAAATTAATATATCATTTGAGCCTCACAAAAGAGGCTCTTTTTCTTAAAGTGTAAGTGATTTTCCTTCCTTCTTTTCTCTGCTAAGGTATGTCAGTGTGGTATGCGAGGTCGCAGCTAGCCTTTCCAACTGTCCCCAGGTGTCCCCTTTCCATCTCGCAGGCTCCTGGGGGTCAGGCCGCTGTCCTCCATCACCTGGTGATGTCAGAGTTCGGACGCGCCTCCTCCGTGGTTTGTTCCACGTATGCCGTCCAACGGGACGATGGAGAAACTGTAACCGGTGGTGGCGAAACGCTCAGCCATGTCGTTAGGTCTGCAGAAACACGCTCTGTGTTCTGCGTCCCCCTTCCTCGTCCACCTGTCCAGCAGTCACCGTGTGGTCCCACACCCCGGGCTGTGCCCTGGTGTTAATGCAGGTGGATTTGGGGTGGGGGGTCCCCACGTCAGAGGATTTTGTTCACACTGGTCTCTTTCAGCCTCCGAGGTGGGGCCTCCCTCGTGTTTCCTTTCTGTGTGGCTTCGAGGTGATTCATTGTTGGGCTTGGCACAGGGGTGACAGGTGGAGCCCCCCCGGGCCCTCTCTCCGTGCACGCCGGGTACAGGGTTGCTGCTTTGGTGTGGAAGTCCGCCTCTCCATCTTGTCAAGAAACGCAAGCCTCCCTCTGGCTGTGCTGCTCAGAATGCGTTCCCGCTCAGAGGTCATCTTTCCATCGACCAGAACCTTCAGCAGAGAAGAAGTCAGTTTCTGGACTTGACACCCTGTTCCTGGCTTCACCGTTCACTCTCCCCGACTTTGCTCTCCTCGGGCAGAGCCCCGCCGCTCTGTCAACATGTGGAAAACGCCACCTTTCCTGTGGTTCTGGGAGGCCCGGGTGGAGTTTTTCCAGAGGAACTCCGACCGAGGTGCCAGCTGCAGGGCGACCGACTTCTGCTCTGCCAGTTTCCCCTCCCTTCCTGTCGCCCACGACCGATGGCGTTTCCTGAAGGAAAACAAAGGAGTGGCAGAAGCCAAGGAAAGACCCCCGGGCGGGCGGCGGGCGTCAGGCTCGAGGCCGCCTGGCCCAGGCGGTGCCCAGCTCCCCGGCCCTCGTCTCGGCCAGCCCGCCTCGTTCACCGTCGAGCGCGTCCAGAGGGAAAAGGGGTAGCAGCTGGCGTTTGTGGAGAACTGGGCTTGCAGCGGCCAGGGTGCTCTTGGAGTTGCAGGGGCTTCTGGAATGTTCAGACTGCTGAGCTGGGTGCCTCGTGGTCCATTTCATGAGGACACTGAGGCCAAGAGGAGTAACCTGACTCAGCTGCAGCAACCCAGCTTGCTGGGCATGCCACCAGGATGGGGGCTCCCCCATCACTGCTTGGTGGTGCTTTTCTTCTTATTTATTTTATTTTATTATTATTTTTTTTTTAATGTTTATTTATTTTTGAGACAGAGAGAGACAGAGCACGAATGGGGGAGGGTCAGAGGGAGAGACACAGAATCCGAAACAGGCTCTGGGCTCAGAGCTGTCAGCACAGAGCCCAACACGGGCCTCAAACTCACAGACCGTGAGATCATGACCTGAGCTGAAGTCGGACACTCAGCTGACTGAGCCACCCAGGGGCCCCACTTCTTATTTAAAAAAAAAAAATGTTAATGTTTTATTTGTTTTTGAGAGAGAGAGAGACAGAGCAG
>NW_024418817.1:6392-7130 GCF_014898765.1 Herpailurus yagouaroundi
CAGATACCGAAACTGAAACAGGCTCCAGGCTCTGAGCTGTCAGCACAGAGCACGACACGGGGCTCGAACCCATGAACTGGGACATCATGACCTGAGCTGAAGTCGGACAGTTGACTGACTGAGCCACCCAGGTGCCCCGTAAACTATTTAATTTGATTGTGGTAAGATCTGCCATTTTAAGTGTATGCCTCTGTGAGATGAAGTACGTTCGTGCTGTTGTGCATCCACCGCCATCCGGCTTCAGCGCTCTTTTCTCCCTACGGGACTGAAACTCCGTCCCCGTGAACGGTACCTGCCCCTCTCCTCCTTCCCCGCCCTGATCACCTCTCCTCTCCGTTCTGTCTCCATGGGGTTTGACTGCTCTGGGCACCTTGTACATGTGGAATTAGGCAGTATTTGTCTTTCTGGCTTGTTTCACTCACGACATCTTCATGGTTCATCCATGTTCCTGTAGCAGGTGTCACAATTTCCTTCCTTTTTAAGGCTGCATAATATTCCGCCATAGGTGCAGACCACGTTTTGTTTGTCCGTGCATCTGTTGATGGACACTTTAATAGCCTTCCTCTTTTGGCTGTTGTGAGTATTGTTCCTTTGAACGTGAATGTTCATGCTCCTGTTTTCAGTTCCTGTGTACGTTTTCCAGAAGTGGATTTGCGGAATCAAATAGTAGTACTGTTCTAATCTTTTTTTTTTTTTTAATGTTTATTTTTGAGACAGAGACAGAGACAGAGACAGAGA
>NW_024418818.1:0-335 GCF_014898765.1 Herpailurus yagouaroundi
ACACACTGCACACATACAACACAGAGAAAACCCACAAACCCCACACATGCAGCACACTCAGCACACATTCACCAGACACATCACACATTGACCATATACACACTATACGTAACAAACTATGCCACACAAATGCACACTAACCTCAGATATACCAACACACAATAAACATATACAACACATAGACATCAAACATACACTGTACACACACCACACATATGCCAAAACACAGCACAGATACAAAACACAAAACTACCATGCACAACACGCAACTACCACACACACACACGCACACACACCCCACAGATAACACAAACTAACAGAACTATCAAACATGC
>NW_024418818.1:345-5175 GCF_014898765.1 Herpailurus yagouaroundi
TTCATACCACACATTCACCATATACATCATACATACATTACACACACACCACATATACAATACTCATTCACCATGTTTATACCACAAATATATCCAACATAGATCATATGTGCACCACACACTCACACTTATACTTCCTCACACAAAATGACCACATACAACACAAGTATACCAAAAAACCAACACATTCATACCAGACATTCCACAAAGGTACCACAGGCACCAAACATACACATACAACACATATACACAATACACACACCAACATACTCTACAAACATGCCACACATATAACATACACACACAAACACATCACATGCACAGCACACACTATACATATATACATGAACATCACACATATACCATACAAAATCACCACACATATACCACACAAGACAGATATACCACACACACACCACACATCAGACAAATACCAACCAACACAACACACACACCACATGCACCACACACACATTTATTATTATTATTATGCACACACACATCACTTTTACACCATATACACACCACACATTTATTCCACACACATACAAACAACACACATACAACACGTGTATACTAACCATACACACCACACAATACACATGCACTGAATATATATCACATACACACAATATGTGTACCACACATACACTACATATGCAACGAACACATGCAATGATAATTCACACTTATACCACATACAGACACAACACACATGTCACACAAACACCACACATACAACACACAACGCACATGCCACACAAATACCACACACAGTAAACAAGGAGCACATACACACCGTGCACATACCACAAACAACACATACACTATACATACAGCACACATAACAACATATATACAGTACTTATGCCACACAATAATCACACAACACACAATAATTATACCACATACACACCATTTACACCACACAGACATCACACATATACTTCACACACCAAATACATTACATATACGTCACATAGAAAACATACATATGTTACACACATACACACTCAACACACTCAAAGACCACACATATACCAAATACACATGCTGCTCATACACCACACATGCATCACACACACAACACACATCATACACTCACCACATGTATCCATGGATATGCCACACACCTCATACATTTGCCACATACATTTCACACACCTCAAATACAGAACACCTATACACCATACACATATATACCACACAAACACACATACCACATATACACCACACAATAACCACATATTTGTAATATTCATACACACTACACATATAACGTACTCACACTCATACACATCACATCTACATCACACACACAAACCACAAATACACCACAAACATGACAAACCTCCACACACACTCCACAGATATACCACACACTCAACATACATACAATACACACCCCATACACATACCACACACACATACACACATACACCACATATACCACACACATAATATATATATGTATATATGTAATATACATAATATATACATAATACATAATACACATATATATCATACATTAGCACTCATTCCAAACACAAGTACACACCCCACATACACATTAAACACAGACCACACATGTTACAAACACTCCAAACATACACCATACTTCACAAACATATACCACAAACACACACCGACACCACACAAGAACCATACACACAATACATACAACACACAAAATCATACATACCACACATCCAGGAGATAAGTACACCACACACTCCATACATATACCACACACACCTACCACACAAAGTATAAGCAGATAACACACACTTCACCCACACAACTCCTATACCACCCAAACCAAACATATAACATTCATAGACTACACATATACTACACACACACAACACATATCTATGACACATACACCACACAACCACCACATATATAATAGCAACCCACAGCACACATCACAACCCACACTCAAGACATACACCACACACACACACACATAATACACTTGATCTTAGCCAAAAGGCCGAGAAGCAATCACACACACACATAATAAACACAACACATACACCACACACACCACAGAGAATCCACACACACATAACAAAAATATTACATACAAACACATACCACAGATACAGGAAACATCATCACACATACACCATGCTCATGTGCACAAGCCCTACACACAATATACATACACCAAACATAGATCATAGGTATACCACACACAACAGATATATACCACACACTACACATACACTTCACAATAACCACACATATACACACACACAAACCACACATACACCACACACAAACTACACATATACTACAAAACAGACTACCATAAAAATAGTCCCTACACACACACATTGGGGAATAAGCTTAGGAATTCCCTGAGCTTACACTGATGGGTTAACAAGGCATAAAGAAATAAAAAGCCATATGATGTACACACCCAAGTTTGGATAGACAAGATTAGGTAAATAAGATTGGGTAAACAAGGCAAAAGCTCCCAGAATAGGTAAAGTGGGGCAAAGGTCCCAGTATAAGACAAAGGTATAGGAATCGGGAATCTCAGGATGAAAACATCCAAGATGAGGTAAAGAAGATTAGGTATTCAGGTTGGAAAACCCCCCCCAACTTAGTACAAAGCACAAAGCTGCTTTCACTGGAAGGAGGCACCAAATTAGGTGAACAGGTAAATAGGGATGTAGACTGCTATAGGACGTCCCAGAGCAGAGCTAATTAGCAGAAGAAAGGTGCCTTATTGACCCTGAGGTAGCATGCTCTTTCTTGTCTCCTAGACCAGTTTAGGTAAACGGGTGGTGCCTCACATCTGCTGTACACAACCTTCTGCCCAGTGCCAGGATTTTGTTTTGTATTAACCCAAACCCCTAACCCCGAATATCTTCAAGACCTCCTTTCCCTCATGCCCTGAGTTATGTTCACAATTTCATTGTCTTTTTGTGCATGCCCATCACCACGTTTGTGAGCCTTCTGATCCTAATAAAAATGGAGTAAGGACACTTACTAGGGGCTCTTGTCTTCTCTGGGAACTTTGCCTCCCTTGCATTTTTAATCCTGTGTCCTGCTTTCTTTCTGAACATGAGAGAACTCCAGACCCAGAGTCTAACACACACACACACACACACACACACACACACACACACACACTACCTATTTCACACACACATACACCACAGAAACACCACTCAAACACTACACATATACCACATTCACACAGATGATACAATTACCAAGTACACTACTCATGCACAACACATGCAACACATACACTACATGTGTACCACACACATGCCATAAACAAAATACATATAACATGCACACATAAGCAAAGCATACACCATGCACAAACTATATACAAACTTTCACCACACAGACACCACACAACATCACACATAAAAGACATATTTCAGACACACCACACACACAAAAGACATGAAACACATATACCATATATACCACATGCACCACAATGTCACTAAACACACATTACACATATACCACACATATAACTCAAAATTACCAATCCTTACCATGACACACCACATATAACTTGTACACACCACATGTATACCATACACAGGACATACAAACCACACATAGCACACATATACCACACAAACATGGACACACTTTCACCACACATACATGACATATATACCACATATGTTATTAACATGCACCACATGCAACACACAAAAAATACATAAGCCACACACTCACCACACACACCATATACACAAGACACACAAGACTTAAAAAACACACAAACATCACATGTACATCACACACACAACATATATACCTCACACAAAACACACATATAACTTCCAAAGAGTTAAGCCTATAGCAATTTTCATTTTTTTCTACACACAGGTTTGCAAATACATATAACTTTTTAAAATAGAAATGAAACATTTATTGAGTACATATTTATTTGGCATCAACAATGCAGGTTCTCAAGAAAAAGATGAATTGTACTCTCACAAAACAGAAGAAAACAATTTTCCATCTCCAGGTTTCCAATCACTTGTAACTTAATGAAAACTGATGTCTGTTAAAGGATGCATTATATACAGTGTAGTTTCAAAGATTTAAGCATATGGACTTTCCCATATGCTTCTCAACATTGCTAACACTTATACCTTAATGAAAGATGGCACAAAAACAGACACATAGACCAATGGAATAGAATAGAAACCCCAGAACTAGACCCACAAACGTATGGCCAACTCATATTTGACAAAGCAGGAAAGAACATCCAATGGAAAAAAGACAGTCTCTTTAACAAATGGTGCTGGGAGAACTGGACAGCAACATGCAGAAGGTTGAAACTAGACCACTTTCTCACACCATTCACAAAAATAAACTCAAAATGGATCAAGGACCTGAATGTGAGACAGGAAACCATCAAAACCCTAGAGGAGAAAGCAGGAAAAGACCTCTCTGACCTCAGCCGTAGCAATCTCTTACTCGACACATCCCCAAAGGCAAGGGAATTAAAAGCAAAAGTGAATTACTGGGACCTTATGAAGATAAAAAGCTTCTGCACAGCAAAGGAAACAACCAACAAAACGAAAAGGCAACCAAAGGAATGGGAAAAGATATTTGCAAATGACATATTGGACAAAGGGCTAGTATCCAAAATCTATAAAGAGCTCACCAAACTCCACACCCGAAAAGCAAATAACCCAGGGAAGAAATGGGCAGAAAACATGAATAGACACTTCTCTAAAGAAGACATCCGGATGGCCAACAGGCACATGAAAAGATGTTCAGCGTCGCTCCTTATCAGGGAAATACAAATCAAAACCACACTCAGGTATCACCTCA
>NW_024418819.1:0-4029 GCF_014898765.1 Herpailurus yagouaroundi
TGTAGCAAGAGATTCTCTGCTGTCAGCTATACTGTTTTCAAGCCCAGTGATTAATTTTATGACTATTATTCTAAATTCACTTTCTGTTATATTATTTAAATCCTTTTTGACCAGCTCATTAGCTGTTGTTATTTCCTGGAGATTCTCCTGAGGGGAATTCTTCCGCTTGGTCATTTTGGATAGTCCCTGGCATGGTGAGGACCTGCAGGGCACTTCCCCTGTGCTGTGGTGTATAACTGGAGTTGGTGGGCAGAGCCGCAGTCAGAACTGCTGTCTGCCCCCAGCCCACCACTGGGGCCACAGTCAGACTGGTGTGTGCCTTCTCTTCCCCTCTCCTAGGGGCGGGATTCACTGTGGGGTGGGGTGGCCTGTCTGGGCTACTTGCACACCGCCAGGCTTGTGATGCTGGGGATCTGGCGTCTTAGCTGGGGTGGGTAGGCAAGGTGCACAGGGGCAGGAGGGGCAGGCTTAGCTTGCTTCTCCTTAGGTGATCCACTTCAGGAGGGGCCCTGTGGCAGCAGGAGGGAGTCTGATATGCTGCCGGAGGTTTGGCTCCGCAGAAGCGCAGAGTTGGGTGTTTGCGCAGAGCGAGCAAGTTCCCTGGCAGGAACTGGTTCTCTTTGGGATTTTGGCTGGGGGATGGGCGGCGGAGCTGGTGCTGGCGAGCACCTTTGTTCCCCACCAAACTGAGCTCTGTCGTCCGGGGGCTCAGCAGCTCTCCTTCCCTTTGTCCTCCAGCCTTCCCGCTTTCTGAGCAGAGCTGTTAACTTATGAGCTCCCAGCCGCTAAGTCGCGCTTGCTGTCGGAACACAGTCCGTCAGGCCCCTCAGCTTTTTGAAAGCCAGACACGGGGGCTCTGCTTGGCCGGCGAGCCGCCCCTCCGCCCCGGCTCCCTCCCGCCAGTCCGTGGAGCGCGCACCGCCTCGCCGCCCTTCCTACCCTCTTCCATGGGCCTCTCGTCTGCGCTTGGCTCCGGCAACTCCATTCTGCTAATCCTCTGGCGGTTTTCTGGGTTATTTAGGCAGGTGTAGGTGGAATCTAAGTGATCAGCAGGACGCGGGGTGAGCCCAGCGTCCTCCTACACCACCATCTTCCCTCGTTCTATTGTTTCCATTTTAAAATGCTTAAAAATACAGGATTTTATTACTTACAATGAATCTAAATTTCCCAATATGCCTCCTTTCCTTTAGAGATATTTTCACACCTACTCTATCTAGAAAAAGCAACTTTTAGACAATGCTTATAATTTAAGGAAACAAACAAGTACTTTAACAAATTTCCAAATAGGTTCAACTGGTCTTCAAATTATCACTTTCTTGACACATTTTTCATAAGATAAGACAAAGTGTTTCAAGTAGTTCAGATAAGAGTTGTTGCACGTTGTTATTGCCATAACCGAAGTTTTAGAATGGTCTTTTCTGTGGCCTTGACAGCTGAATGAAATAACAGGCTTGACAGACTTCACTGATATTGGAAAACAATAAAACTAATATATCCTACAGCTGAAACATTAAATTAAATTTCCATCATGTTATCTTTGCTGGCTATTTATTTGCTGGTTAAGAATCTCTTGGCATTCCTTTGAAACAATATCTGATAACTGTTCTCTAGACTAACATTAATTTTCCTTTTCTTACTTTTTTTAATAGCCAGACTTACAGCACAGTGCTTTTAACTTTCCCTATTTGGCCACCCATACATGTTTTTCAATATCCAAAATAAGAAAAGTGCTTTTTAAGAAACATATATGCAGTACTTAAACATTAAAAGAGAGATTTTACATCTTAATGTTAATCAATGAGTAGACAGATCCAGGAAATGTATAAGCACTATTAGATTATGCATTTTCAAACGGGTCCGGATAAAGTCAGGCTAGAATATTCTTTTTTTTTTTTTAAATTTTTTTCAACGTTTATTTATTTTTGGGACAAAGAGAGACAGAGCATGAACGGGGGAGGGGCAGAGAGAGAGGGAGACACAGAATCGGAAACAGGCTCCAGGCTCTGAGCCATCAGCCCAGAGCCTGACGCGGGGCTCGAACTCCCGGACCGCGAGATCGTGACCTGGCTGAAGTCGGACGCTTAACTGACTGCGCCACCCAGGCGCCCCTAGAATATTCTGTTTTTATAGGTTAAGTAAGTTAAATCATCTCCTTTGATACCAGGGTCTTCTCTTTTTCAGTTTTCCATGCTGCCACTATGGTTATCATCCAAACATATTGCTTCATTTCTCTGCTTTGAAAGTGTTGTTGGTTCCCCATGGCTAGCAGGATAATCTTGTTATCATAGGATGCAAATCTCTTCACAAGTTAGTCCTAATCTTCCAACATCATTTTCAGTTTCTTCTATTCATTTCTTCTATGTTCCAACAGGTGCAACTTGTTGCTGGTCTTGAAACATTCCACGTCCTGGGATACCCATGTGTTTGTTTCATGCTTTATGATCTTTAAGTAAATTCCTCATTAGGGCCCTGGACACCCCCATTATGGCCTGTAATTAACTGAGGGTGATCCTGGTTCTTTTGTAAGTCAAGGTCTCTGTTCCTCAAGGCTGTTCCTAGAAACATGGTGTCCCCTGGCAACACGAGGAGTGCATAATGTCCATAAATCTCCTGCCTAAGGTCCTTTCATTTAGAAGTTGTTTGCTGTGCTTTGTATAAAAGAATGGGCAATAACTCTCTCCTCAGAATAGAACATGAGGCAATGGAATTGTGATTTGAAAGCCCTGTGGGCCAATAAGTTTTACTCTGCTAAAAGCAATAAGAATGCTCATAATACCTCTCTCTGTCCCCCTTCACCTCAGAATGGTGACTCATGGCCTCAGTGGCCCTGTTGTGAGTAGCAGTTAACTTCTCTGTTCATTGCAAAGTGAGTGATATCACTCTCGTTCTTTACTCCATTTGGGCACTTTAAGAGTCTTACCTTCAGGGGCCCCTGGGTGGCTCAGTCAGTTAAGCATCCAACTCTTGATTTTCGCTCCGGTCATTATCTCACGGTTTGTGGGATGGAGCCCTGCGTTGGGCTCTGTGCTGACTGCATGGAGCCTGCTTGGGATTCTCTCTCTCACCCTCTCTCTCTGCCCCTTCCCCACTCGCGCTTTGTCTCTCTCAAAATAAATAAATAAACTTAAAAAAAATTAAAAAAAATCTTACCTTTAGACAGAGGGTAGAAGCAAAGCAGGCAATAGATGGATATTGCTTCTATATTTTATAGACAGTTCAGGAGGACTAAGTCCTTAATAGCTAGACTCTGCTTCTTCAGTTTTCTTCTCATCAAAAAGAATCACAGAACAGCATTGGCTAAAGAGAAGAAGCAAGGGTATACCATGTTCCCTTTGTATGGAATTAATAATTCTCTATTTTCTGCCTGGTTACTGTTACCATTTGAAATATACTGATTCCTCTCCACTGGGGAGAGTGCCTGTCTACTGGGTTGTGCTCCAGCAGCTATTTTGTGTAATACTCCTATTACAGAGGTTTTATATTATGAATAACATTATTATTTCTTCACACCTCCCTTAGTAACCTGTATCTCTTGTGCTTGGTATTTCCAGTACTTAGTATAGTGCTTGGCCTATAGTAAGTAGATAAGTAATGTAAATCTTGAATGAATGAAGGGCATGGCACAAATGAACAAAAAAGTCAAGGCATCTCTAAATTCTGGTATGTTGTTCAATTTTCGCTATTGCATTTTGTAGGTGAAGCAAAGTAACTTATTTCATGTGATTTATGTGTTAAGTGCTTTGAGTGACATACAGATATCTAAGTCCCTGATTAATTTGGAAACATTTCTAATATATACTTTAAAAAAAATTTTTTTTTCAACGTTTATTTATTTTTGGGACAGAGAGAGACAGAGCATGAACGGGGGAGGGGCAGAGAGAGAGGGAGACACAGAATCGGAAACAGGCTCCAGGCTCTGAGCCATCAACCCAGAGCCTGACGCGGGGCTCGAACTCACAGACCGCGAGATCGTGACCTGGCTGAAGTCGGACGCTTAACCGACTGCGCCACCCAGGCGCCCCCCCCCCC
>NW_024418820.1:0-3020 GCF_014898765.1 Herpailurus yagouaroundi
GCCAGAAAGAGTTGGCACGAGATTTTCAGTGTGCTAGACAGAAAAAAGATGCAGCCGAGAATCCTTTATCCAGCAAGTCTGTCATTTAGAATAGAAGGAGAGATAAAGGTCTTCCCAAGCAAACAAAAACTGAAGGAATTTGTCACCACTAAACCAGCCCTCCAAGAGATCCTAAGGGGGACCCTGTGAGACAAAGTACCAGAGACATCACTACAAGCATAAAACATACAGACATCACAATGACTCTAAACCCATATCTTTCTATAATAACACTGAATGTAAATGGATTAAATGCACCAACCAAAAGACATAGGGTATCAGAATGGATAAAAAAACAAGACCCATCTATTTGCTGTCTACAAGTGACACATTTTAGACCTGAGGACACCTTTAGATTGAGAGTGAGGGGATGGAGAACTATTTATCATGCTACTGGAAGCCAAAAGAAAGCTGGAGTAGCCATACTTCTTTCAGACAAACTAGACTTTAAATTAAAGGCTGTAAAAAGAGATGAAGAAGGACATTATATAATAGTGACAGGGTCTATCCATCAGGAAGAGCTAACAATTATAAATGTCTATGCGCCGAAAACCGGAGCGCCCAAATATATAAAACAATTACTCATAACCATAAGCAACCTTATTGATAAGAATGTGGTAATTGCAGGGGACTTTAACACCCCACTTACAGAAATGGATAGATCATCTAGACACACGGTCAATAAAGAAACAAGGGCCCTGAATGAGACATTGGATCAGATGGACTTGACAGATATATTTAGAACTCTGCATCCCAAAGCAACAGAATATACTTTCTTCTCGAGTGCACATGGAACATTCTCCAAGATAGATCATATGCTGGGTCACAAAACAGCCCTTCATAAGTTTACAAAATTGAAATCATACCGTGCATACTTTCAGACCACAATGCTATGAAGCTGGAAATCAACCACAGAAAAAAGTCTGGAAAACCTCCAAAAGCATGGAGGTTAAAGAACACCCTACTAACGAATAAGTGGGTCAACCAGGCAATTAGAGAAGAAATTAAAAAATATATGGAAACAAACGAAAATGAAAATACAACAATCCAAACTCTTTGGGACGCAGTGAAGGCATTCCTGAGAGGAAAATACATCGCAATCCAGGCCTATCTCAAGAAACAAGATAAATCCCAAATACAAAATCTAACAGCACACCTAAAGGAAATAGAAGCAGAACAGCAAAGGCAGCCTAACCCAGCAGAAGAAGAGAAATAATAAAGATCAGAGCAGAAATAAACAATATAGAATCTAAAAAAAAACTGTAGAGCAGATCAACGAAACCAACAGTTGTTTTTTTGAAAAAATAAACAAAATTGACAAACCTCTAGCCAGGCTTCTCAAAAAGAAAAGGGAGATGACCCAAATAGATAAAATCATGAATGAAAATTGAATTATTACAACCAATCCCTCAGAGATACAAACAATTATCAGGGAATACTATGAAAAATTATATGCCAACAAATTGGACAACCTCGAAGAAATGGACAAATTCCTGAACACCCACACTCTCCCAAAACTCAATCAGGAGGAAAGAGAAAGCTTGAACAGACCCATAACCAGCGAAGAAATTGAATCGGTTATCAAAAATCTCCCAACAAATAAGAGTTCAGGACCAGATGGCTTCCCAGGGGAGTTCTACCAGACGTTTGATGCAGAGATAATACCTATCCTTCTCAAGGTATTCCAAGAAATAGAAAGGGAAGGAAAACTTCCAGACTCATTCTATGAAGCCAGTATTACTTTGATTCCTAAACCAGACAGAGACCCAGTAAAAAAAGAGAACTACAGGCCAATATCCCTGATGAATATGGATGCCAAAATTCTCAATAAGTTACGAGCAAATCGAATTCAACGGCATATAAAAAGAATTATTCACCATGATCAAGTGGGATTCATTCCTGGGATGCAGGGCTGGTTCAACATTCGCAAATCAATCAACGTGATACATCACATTAACAAAAAAAAGAGAAAAACCATATGATCCTGTCAATCGATGCAGAAAAGGCCTTGGACAAAATCCAGCACCCTTTCTTAATAAAAACCCTTGAGAAAGTCGGGATAGAAGGAACATACTTAAAGATCATAAAAGCCATTTATGAAAAGCCCACCGCTAACATCATCCTCAATGGGGAAAAACCGAGAGCTTTTTCCCTGAGATCAGGAACACGACAGGGATGCCCACTCTCACCGCTGTTGTTTAACATAGTGCTGGAAGTTCTAGCATCAGCAATCAGACAACAAAAGGAAATCAAAGACATCAAATTGGCAAAGATGAAGTCAAGCTTTCACTTTTTGCAGATGACATGATATTATACATGGAAAATCCGATAGACTCCACCAGAAGTCTGCTAGAACTGATACATGGATTTAGCAAAGTTGCAGGATACAAAATCAATGTACAGAAATCAGTTGCATTCTTATACACTAACAATGAAGCAACAGAAAGACAAATAAGGAAACTGATCTCATTCACAATTGCACCAAGAAGCATAAAATTCCTAGGAATAAATCTAACCAAAGATGTAAAGGTTCTGTATGCTGAAAAGCATAGAAAGCTTATGAAGGTAATTGAAGAAGATTTAAAGAAATGGAAAGACATTCCCTGCTCATGGATTGGAAGAATAAATATTGTCAAAATGTCAATACTACCCAAAGCTATCTACACATTCAATGCAATCCCAATCAAAATTGCACCAGCATTCTTCTCGAAACTAGAACAAGCAATCCTAAAATTCATATGGAAGCACAAAAGGCCCCGAATAGCCAAAGTAATTTTGAAGAAGAAGACCAAAGCAGGAGGCATCACAATCCCAGACTTTAGCCTCTACTACAAAGCTGTCATCATCAAGACAGCATGGTATTGGCACAAAGACCACAGACACATAGACCAATGGAATAGAATAGAAACCCCAGAACTAGACCCACAAACGTATGGCCAACTCATCTTTGACAAAGCAGGAAAGAACATCCAATGGAAAAA
>NW_024418821.1:0-6015 GCF_014898765.1 Herpailurus yagouaroundi
AGAATGAACCTGAACCACTTTCTTACACCATACACAAAAATAAACTCAAAATGGATGAAAAACCTCAATGTGAGACAGGAAGCCATCAAAATCCTTGAGGAGAAAGCAGGCAAAAACCTCTTTGATCTTGGCCGCAGCAACTTCTTACTGAACACGTCTCCAGGGGCAAGGGAAACAAAAGCAAAAATGAACTCCTGGGACCAAATCAAAATAAAAAGCTTCTTTTGTATAGCAAAGGAAACAATCAGCAAAACAAAAAGGCAAGTGACGGAATGGGAGAAGATATTTGCAAATGACATATCAGATAAAGGGTTAGGATCCAAAATCTACAAAGAACTTATCAAAGTCAACAGCCAAAAAACAAATAATCCAGTGAAGAAATGGGCAAAAGACATGAATAGACACTTCTCCAAAGAAGACATCCAGATGGCCAACTGACCCATGAAAAAATGCTCAACATCACTCATCATCAGGGAAATACAAATCAAAACCACAATAAGATACCACCTTACACCTGTCAGAATGGCTAACATTAACAACTCAGGCAACAACAGATGTTGGTGAGGATGCAGAGAAAGAGGATCTCTTTTGCATTGTTGGTGGGAATGCAAGCTGGTACAGCCACTCTTGAAAGCAGTATGGAGGTTCCTCAAAAAACTAAAAATAGAACTACCCTACGACCCAGCAATTGCACTACTAGGCATTTATCCAAGGGATACAGGTGTGCTGTTTCGAAGGGACACATGCACCCCCATGTTTATAGCAGCACTATCTACAATAGCCAAAGTATGGAAAGGGCCCAAATGTCCATTGATGGATGAATGGATAAAGAAGATGTGGTGTATATATATATATATATATATATATATACACACACACACACACATACACAATGGAGTATTACTCGGCAATCAAAAAGAATGAAATCTTGCCATTTGCAAGGACGTGGATGGAACTGGAACTGGAGGGTATTATGCTAAGTGAAATTAGTCAGAGAAAGACAAAAATCATATGACTTCACGCATATGAGGACTTTAAGAGACAAAACAGATGAACATAAGGGAAGGGAAACAAAAATAATATAAAAACAGGGAGGGGGACAAACAGAAGAGAGTCATAAATATGGAGAACAAACTGAGGGTTACGGGAGGGGTTGTGGGAGGGGGGATGGGATAAATGGGTAAGGGGCACTAAGGAATCTACTCCTGAAATCATTGTTGCGCTATATGCTAATTTGGATGTAAATTTTAAAAAATAAAATTAAAAAAAGAATAATTTCTATTTAAATTGATATATTTTTTACCTAGAATGGTAAATAACACCTTGATTAAGGAACCCCTTACAGAAAAATATTTCTATATACTGTATTGCTTAAATATATATTTTTAAAAAGCTTCATTTTGTGGAGGTCAAAAGTTCTAGAAAGAAAGAGTTGGGAACATACGAAAAGGAGATCCCCTTTCAGTGTGGGACCAGTTTTCTAGGAGCTGTCAGAAGAAAAATCTCAACACCACATGGCTGTTTATAACTGTAGATCACAAGACTTGAGTGGGGAAGAGAGGGAAGTTATAGTCTGCTATCCTTGGGAAAGAAAAAAGTAGATTACCCATCTCTAATCACTCCTACTTTTTGCTCTTTCTGCTCTTCACCTCTTTACCCCTTTATTTTTTTCGGCAACTATTTGCTCCAACTGATTTTAAAGTTTTATTTTACCTTCCTATTTTTTTCTTCTTTCTCCCTTTCTTTCCTTTAGTAGACCTGAAATGCTAATAGCTTGCCTCGTCAGCAGGGGAGGGGGGACTGTGACTGACTACACTAGTACTATTATTTCTGGGTGATTTTGGTTATCCACAGACCTAATGTACAAATACTCTTGAGATAAACAGAAACTTAACTCTACAACTGAGGAAGTTTAGTCTCTTCTGAAGTATCAGGTAGCATCACAAATTGGCCTGAAAAATCAAGCACTGTGCCTGAATAAACTAATGATTATTGAATCCAACATAAACTGGCAAAAGAGAGACTGCTTTCAAAATACGGGGCTGTGTTTCAGGCATATCACCTTCTTTGTACTAAAGCTTCAGTCTAGGAATGCAAAGGGACCTTAAAGGTCTTCTGGTCCAACCATTTCTCTCATTTTGAATCCCTCCTATAACACACTGCCAAGTGACCCTCCAGTTTATGTATGGTCCCCCATATGTCTCCCACATATGTATGGTCCCCTCGTGTCTCCCACACTCTTTTTCAAGAGTAAGAAAGTTTCTGACAATGACCAAGTGCTACTGAACTCATCCTCTGCTTTAACACAGATACTACTGTATTTTTTTCTAAAAGTAAAGCAAGAAAAGATGTTAATGCTTCATTTTGTAGCCACAGCCTAAGAGCTATTTCTTGACACCAACATAAAAGTCTTACACAAAGATGCAGTTTTAGAGTAATCACTACTGAGTCACTAACAAAAGATTTGTTTATATCATAGAGCTTATTTTCTTTAGAAAATGAGTGGGTGAGTAATCTCTAAGAGAATAAACTACATTAAATCTACATTAAATCTGCATTATCAATAAATCTACAGAAAACAGTAGAGTCTACCAGCTATGTCATTATTCATTATACTGCTATATGGAAAGAAGATACTTTGCTGAAATAGAAAACCTTAAAACTCTGTCTATATTTTCTCACAAAATCCTTGAAAAATATAGCGGCACTGAAGAACAAATGAACAAACTACAAAAACGTACCTATACAATTTGGTCCTTCTATGATTACATATCAAATATTCTATTTCAAAGGACTGACATGCTAATTGAGACAGAAGATGGTGGTGGAGTAGGAGGACACTAGGCTCGTCTTGTCCCAAAATACAACTAGATAACTATCAAATCATTCTAAGTACCTCAGAAACCTACCTGAAGACTGACAGAATTAACTCCACAACTAAAGGGAGAGAAGAAGGCACTTTGAGGAAGGTAGGAAGTGTGGACACATTATTCAGGGCAGAAAGAGACTGGGTGCTGCAGAAGAGAGGGAGCTGTTGGTCACAGAGAAGGGTGAGAGAGAGTAGAGCACACAAGGGAACACACAGAACATTTCTCCAAGGCCACTGCATGGGAAAAACAAGAGGGGCTGATTTTCAGGAGTTCTTGCAACCAGCAGGATTTAAAGCCTGGCGTTCTAAAGGTAGGCAGACTCCACTGAGATAGAGCCCTGAGGGCACTGCCCTGCTCCTAGAGGAGGCAGGCAAACAACCTTGGGGCAGACAACATGGAAATATGGATTTGAAGAATGTCTGGGGCATACAGTGGGGAGATTATTCACTGTACTTGGAACATATCCCTGAGAGGTAGCATTCAGCTATGCCCCTCCCAGGACAAAGGAGCTGGTTGATGCCATTTCCCTCCCCTGCCCTTCAGCATAAACCAAAAAGCCACCTGCAGAAAGCAGCTGAGCCCCAACCCTAGCTGCCTATTCTGCTTACACCAAGTCCCACATCTCTGAGCTCTGGTGCAACTGTCGTTCTCAGTCAGCCTTCCTCAGTCCCAGCATGTTGAAACCCTCCCCCAGACCAGTGTAGGCCCCTGCCCACACCACATGCTAAGGCCTGGAGTTTAAAAGGCAGCAGACTTTTGGCTGGGATAGATCTCAGAGGGCACTGCCCTGCTCCTGGAGATAGAGCAGGCAAACAACCCAAAAGCAAACAGTGTAGAAACAGAGATTTGAAAAAAGTCTGGGGCATACAAGAGGGTTATTATTTGCTCTTCTGAGTGCTTCCCTGAGAGTAGCAAGCACTGAGACCCCTCTCCAGAGACAAAGGAACTGGCTAGTACCATTTCCTTGCCCCACCCCTCAGCATAAACACAGAGCCACCTGCACTAAACAGTGTCTGCATAACCTGCTTATACCAAGTCCCACACCCCTACACAAGAGGTACTGACCTTCTTAGTCAAACATGCCTCAGTCCCAGCACAGCAGACTCCTTCCCCAGAAGACCAGCAGAAACCCCCTGCCCACACACATCTCCTGCCCAGAGAGCTCTGCAGGGCTTGAGTTCTAGTGGAAGTACGATCAGGTCTTACTTAAACAGCAGACTGGAGAACACCTAGTTAAAACTTTCTACATTCTGGTCTAGAATCAAACACTGCCCACTGAAGACAAGGAGAGTCTCTGCAGTTGACTAGCCTGAAGAACAGAGCAGCCTAAACATAACAGAAGAGCACAGCACACACTGCACACACCAGGCACACTCCCTGAAGTAGGATGCCATGGACAATACATAACATCTTCATAAAGCCATTAATTTCAGAAGCAAGAAACATAACTGGCTTTTCTAAAACACAGAACACAGAAGAAAGCTAAGACTTAGACACAATGCCTAGTTGGAGGAATTCATCCCAAATAAAACAACAATATAAGGGCAAAGCCAGAGATCTAAACAAACCAATATAAGTTAACATGCCTGATGGAGAATCTAAAGCAACAATCATAAAGATAATCTCTGGGGTTGAGAAGAGAATGGAAGACATCAGAGAGGCCCTTACCACAGAGATAAAAGAGTTAAAAATCAGAAATGAAAAATGCAATAACTGATATTGGACACAGGCTTAATGCAATGAACACAAGCCTGGAAGAGGAGAGAAATGAATAAGCGATACAGAAGACAAAGTAATGGAAATTACTGAAGTTGAACAAAAGAAAGGAAGAACTATGCAACACGAAAATAGACTAAGGGAACACAGTGACTCCATCAAATGTAATAACATTCATACTATAGGAGTCTCAGAAGAAGAAAAGATAGAAAAGAGGGCAGAAACATTTTTTGAATAGATAATAGCTAAAAACATCCCTAATCTGGGGAAGGAAACAGACATCCAGATCCAGGAGGCACAGAGAACTCCCATCAAAATCAACAAAAGCAGGCCCACATCAAGACATATTGTAATTAAATTTGCAAAACATGTGGATAAAGAAAAAATCATAAAAGCAGCAATACAAAAGAAGCCCCTAACTTACAAGGTTAGCCTCATAAGGGGAGCTACAGATTTCTTAACAGACACTTGGCAAGCCAGAAGAGAGTGGCTTGATACATTCAACGTGCTGACTGGAAAAAATCTGCAGCCAAGAGTACTCTATCCAGCAAGGCCATCATTCACAATAAAAGGAGACATAAAGAATTCCCCAAACAAACCACAAAAGGCCTCAAATAGCCAAAGTAATTCTGAAGAAGAAGACCAAAGCAGGAGGCATCACAATCCCAGACTTTAGCCTCTACTACAAAGCTGTCATCATCAAGACAGCATGGTATTGGCACAAAAACAGACACAGAGACCAATGGAATAGAATAGAAACCCCAGAACTAGACCCACAAACGTACGGCCAACTACTCTTTGACAAAGCAGGAAAGAACATCCAATGGAAAAAAGACAGTCTCTTTAACAAATGGTGCTGGGAGAACTGGACAGCAACATGCAGAAGGTTGAAACTAGACCACTTTCTCACACCATTCACAAAAATAAACTCAAAATGGATAAAGGACCTGAATGTGAGACAGGAAACCATCAAAACCCTAGAGGAGAAAGCAGGAAAAGACCTCTCTGACCTCAGCCGTAGCAATCTCTTACTCGACACATCCCCAAAGGCAAGGGAATTAAAAGCAAAAGTGAATTACTGGGACCTTATGAAGATAAAAAGCTTCTGCACAGCAAAGGAAACAATCAACAAAACGAAAAGGCAACCAACGGAATGGGAAAAGATATTTGCAAATGACATATCGGACAAAGGGCTAGTATCCAAAATCTATAAAGAGCTCACCAAACTCCACACCCAAAAAGCAAATAACCCAGTGAAGAAATGGGCAGAAAACATGAATAGACATTTCTCTAAAGAAGACATCCGGATGGCCAACAGGCACATGAAAAGATGTTCAGCGTCGCTCCTTATCAGGGAAATACAAATCAAAACCACACTCAGGTATCACCTCACGCCAGTCAGAGTGGCCAAAATGAACAAATCAGGAGA
>NW_024418822.1:0-4129 GCF_014898765.1 Herpailurus yagouaroundi
GATAGCTTTGGGTAGTATTGACATTTTGACAATATTTATTCTTCCAATCCATGAGCAGGGAATGTCTTTCCATTTCTTTAAATCTTCTTCAATTACCTTCATAAGCTTTCGATAGTCTTCAGCATACAGATCCTTTACATCTTTGGTTAGATTTATTCCTAGGTATTTTATGCTTCTTGGTGCAATTGTGAATGGGATCAGTTTCCTTATTTGTCTTTCTGTTACTTCATTGTTAGTGTATAAGAATGCAACTGATTTCTGTACATTGATTTTGTATCCTGCAACTTTGCTGAATTCATGTATCAGTTCTAGCAGAGTTTTGGTGGAGTCTGTCGGATTTTCCATGTATAATATCATGTCATCTGCAAAAAGCGAAAGCTTGACTTCATCTTTGCCAATTTGGATGCCTTTGATTTCCTTTTGTTGTCTGATTGCTGATGCTAGAACTTCCAGCACTATGTTAAACAACAGCGGTGAGAGTGGGCATCCCTGTCGTGTTCCTGATCTCAGGGAAAAAGCTCTCAGTTTTTCCCCGTTGAGGATGATGTTAGCTGTGGGCTTTTCATAAATGGCTTTTATGATCTTTAAGTATGTTCCTTCTATCCCAACTTTCTCAAGGGTTTTTATTAAGAAAGGGTGCTGGATTTTGTCAAAGGCCTTTTCTGCATCGATTGACAGGATCATATGGTTTTTCTCTTTTTTTTTGTTAATGTGATGTATCACGTTGATTGATTTGCGAATGTTGAACCAGCCCTGCATCCCAGGAATGAATCCCACTTGATCATGGTGAATAATTCTTTTTATATGCCGTTGAATTCGATTTGCTAGTATCTTATTGAGAATTTTGGCATCCGTATTCATCAGGGATATTGGCCTGTAGTTCTCTTTTTTTACTGGGTCTCTGTCTGGTTTAGGAATCAAAGTAATACTGGCTTCATAGAATGAGTCTGGAAGTTTTCCTTCCCTTTCTATTTCTTGGAATAGCTTGAGAAGGATAGGTATTATCTCTGCTTTAAACGTCTGGTAGAACTCCCCTGGGAAGCCATCTGGTCCTGGACTCTTATTTGTTGGGAGATTTTTGATAACCGATTCAATTTCTTCGCTGGTTATGGGTCTGTTCAAGCTTTCTATTTCCTCCTGATTGAGTTTTGGAAGAGTGTGGGTGTTCAGGAATTTGTCCATTTCTTCCAGGTTGTCCAATTTGTTGGCATATAATTTTTCATAGTATTCCCTGATAATTGTTTGTATCTCTGAGGGATTGGTTGTAATAATTCCATTTTCATTCATGATTTTATCTATTTGGGTCATCTCCCTTTTCTTTTTGAGAAGCCTGGCTAGAGGTTTGTCAATTTTGTTTATTTTTTCAAAAAACCAACTCTTGGTTTCGTTGATCTGCTCTACAGTTTTTTTAGATTCTATATTGTTTATTTCTGCTCTGATCTTTATTATTTCTCTTCTTCTGCTGGGTTTAGGCTGCCTTTGCTGTTCTGCTTCTATTTCCTTTAGGTGTGCTGTTACATTTTGTATTTGGGATTTTTCTTGTTTCTTGAGATAGGCCTGGATTGCAATGTATTTTCCTCTCAGGACTGCCTTCGCTGCGTCCCAAAGCGTTTGGATTGTTGTATTTTCATTTTCGTTTGTTTCCATATATTTTTTAATTTCTTCTCGAATTGCCTGGTTGACCCACTCATTCGTTAGTAGGGTGTTCTTTAACCTCCATGCTTTTGGAGGTTTTCCAGACTTTTTTCTGTGGTTGATTTCAAGCTTCATAGCATTGTGGTCTGAAAGTATGCATGGTATGATTTCAATTCTTGTAAACTTATGAAGGGCTGTTTTGTGACCCAGTATATGATCTATCTTGGAGAATGTTCCATGTGCACTTGAGAAGAAAGTATATTCTGTTGCTTTGGGATGCAGAGTTCTAAATATATCTGTCAAGTCCATCTGATCCAATGTCTCATTCAGGGCCCTTGTTTCTTTATTGACCGTGTGTCTAGATGATCTATCCATTTCTGTAAGTGGGGTGTTAAAGTCCCCTGCAATTACCACATTCTTATCAATAAGGTTGCTTGTGTTTATGAGTAATTGTTTTATATATTTGGGCGCTCCGGTATTCGGCGCATAGACATTTATAATTGTTAGCTCTTCCTGATGGATAGACCCTGTCACTATTATATAATGTCCTTCTTCATCTCTTGTTACAGCCTTTAATTTAAAGTCTAGTTTGTCTGATATAAGTATGGCTACTCCAGCTTTCTTTTGGCTTCCAGTAGCATGATAAATAGTTCTCCATCCCCTCACTCTCAATCTAAAGGTGTCCTCAGGTCTAAAATGAGTCTCTTGTAGACAGCAAATAGATGGGTCTTGTTTTTTTATCCATTCTGATACCCTATGTCTTTTGGTTGGCGCATTTAATCCATTTACATTCAGTGTTATTATAGAAAGATATGGGTTTAGAGTCATTGTGATGTCTGTATGTTTTATGCTTGTAGTGATGTCTCTGATACTTTGTCTCACAGGGTCCCCCTTAGGATCTCTTGTAGGGCTGGTTTAGTGGTGACAAATTCCTTCAGTTTTTGTTTGTTTGGGAAGACCTTTATCTCTCCTTCTATTCTAAATGACAGACTTGCTGGATAAAGGATTCTCGGCTGCATATTTTTTCTGTCTAGCACACTGAGGATCTCGTGCCAATTCTTTCTGGCCTGCCAAGTTTCAAAAGAGAGATCAGTCACGAGTCTTATAGGTCTCCCTTTATATGTGAGGGCACGTTTACCCCTTGCTGCTTTCAGAATTTTCTCTTTATCCTTGTATTTTGCCAGTTTCACTATGATATGTCGTGCAGAAGATCGATTCAAGTTACGTCTGACGGGAGTTCTCTGTGCCTCTTGGATTTCAATGCCTTTTTCCTTCCCCAGTTCAGGGAAGTTCTCAGCTATTATTTCTTCAAGTACCCCTTCAGCACCTTTCCCTCTCTCTTCCTCCTCTGGGATACCAATGATGCGTATATTATTTCTTTTTAGTGTATCATTTAGTTCTCTAATTTCCCCCTCATACTCCTGGATTTTTTTCTCTCTCTTTTTCTCAGCTTCCTCTTTTTCCATAACTTTATCTTCTAGTTCACCTATTCTCTCCTCTGCCTCTTCAATCCGAGCTGTGGTGGTTTCCATTTTGTTATGCATTTCATTTAAAGCGTTTTTCAGCTCCTCGTGACTGTTCCTTAGTCCCTTGATCTCTGTAGCAAGAGATTCTCTGCTGTCAGCTATACTGTTTTCAAGCCCAGCGATTAATTTTATGACTATTATTCTAAATTCACTTTCTGTTATATTATTTAAATCCTTTTTGATCAGCTCATTAGCTGTTGTTATTTCCTGGAGATTCTTCTGAGGGGAATTCTTCCGCTTGGTCATTTTGGATAGTCCGTGGCGTGGTGAGGACCTGCAGGGCACTTCCCCTGTGCTGCGGTGTATAACTGGAGTTGGTGGGCGGAGCCGCAGTCAGACCTGATGTCTGCCCCCAGCCCACCGCTGGGGCCACAGTCAGACTGGTGCGTGCCTTCTCTTCCCCTCTCCTAGGGGCGGGATTCACTGTGGGGTGGGGTGGCCTGTCTGGGCTACTTGCACACTGCCAGGCTTGTGATGCTGGGGATCTGGCGTCTTAGCTGGGGTGGGTAGGCAAGGTGCACAGGGGCAGGAGGGGCAGGCTTAGCTTGCTTCTCCTTAGGTGATCCACTTCAGGAGGGGCCCTGTGGCAGCAGCAGGGAGTCAGATCCGCTGCAGGAGGTTTGGCTCCGCAGAAGCACAGAGTTGGGTGTTTGCGCGGAGTGAGCAAGTTCCCTGGCAGGAACTGGTTCTCTTTGCGATTTTGGCTGGGGGATGGGCGGGGAAGATGGCGCTGGCGAGCGCCTTTGTTCCCCACCAAACTGAGCTCTGTCGTCCGGGGGCTCAGCAGCTTTCCTTCCCTTTGTCCTCCAGCCTTCCCGCTTTCTGAGCAGAGCTGTTAACTTATGACCTCCCAGCCGCTAAGTCGCGCTTGCTGTCGGAACACAGTCCGTCAGGCCCCTCCGCTTTTTGCAAGCCAGACTTGGGGGCTCTGCTTGGCCGGCGAGCCGCCCCTCCGCCCCGGCTCCCTC
>NW_024418823.1:0-5849 GCF_014898765.1 Herpailurus yagouaroundi
AAAAAAAAAAAATAGAAGATTTGAAACCTTACTAAATCACTAGAGTTTTACTCAATGACTGAAAATCTACTAAATTGTGTAAGATGTTTTAATAAATGCATATGAATTTTTTATCCTACATATCAAGAATGACTGTCATTGTTTATTGAGTACACTAAAAATGTCTTTCTGTTTATTCATTTTTGAGATAGAAAGAGACAGACAGATATGAATGGGAGAGGGGTAGAGAGAAAGGGAGACACAGAATTTGAAGCAGGGCTCAGGCTCTGAGCTGTTAGCACAGCGCCCGACGCAGGGCCGGAACTCATAAGCCGTGAGATCATAACCTGAGCCAAAGTTGGATGCTTAACTGACTGAGCCACCCAGGTGCCCCTTGAATACATTTTTAAAAAAGAATAGTCACATTTGGGACACATAGATGGCTCAGTTGGTTAAGCGTTCAACTTTTGATCTCAGTTCAGGTCTTGATCTCAGGGTCATGAGTTCAAGCCTGCATTGGGCTCTGTGCTGGGTGTGAAGTCTACTTACAAAAAAGAAAGAAAAAAACAAAGAGTGAATAATATATTAGACTACAAAACAGACAAACAAACAGCAACAACAACCCCCCCCCACTATTTTCCCAAATCAGAAGTTAGAAAGACTGCATTTTATAAATATTACTGTCATTAATTTCTAATTAGCCTATCATACTTTTAAAATGTCTTATTTGACTCAGTAGTTAGTGTTTGCTGATTGCTTTTTAATTCACTTCAATGTGATGAATTCACCTTTTGACCAGGCAAATTTTGAATGGGTTTTTTTCCTTCAAGCTTTTTATTCATTCCGGACTGATACTCATTTGTATTTGTAGACTCAATCAGTTCCCTGCTGTTGGAGAACTACAACAAAAGACCCACCAATGTTCCTTGGCTTCACTGACTAATGGGATAATTATCAATTAATTTCAAGGATTATTAATTTCAAGGACCAGGACTTCTTTTTCCTGTTCTGCTGCATGTGGGTCACTTCTCTTCTTCACAGCCATTTTCAAGAGTAGTTTTCCCTTCAGCACAAAAGGTAAGGTTCAACTGAGCATTGAGGAGAATTATCTGACAAGGACAAGAAGAAGCAGATCTAGAAGGAGGGAAGGATGGTCTCCCTGTGATGGCTGGATGGGGAGCAGGTTCAGGCGGCAGCTAAGTGGTGAGGAAGATCCATAAGGAGACAGTTTGTGTCTATGAATTGTACAGTCCTATGCTTCTTGAGGCTCTTGTGAGGGCTAGATGAGTGAGTTGTATCAGGCAGAGAGATCAAAGGAGACAAATTCAATTTTCTTCAATGTTGAGGTTGGATGGGTACTAAGAGGAAAATTTGAGTTCCTTGAATGGAGAGTTGACAGTGACGGATAGAGGGAGCACTTTGATCATTGTACTTTGAGACAGCTGAATGTACAGTTATATTTTTTAAGCCAGTTTTATATAAAAAGAGGGAAGTGGAAATAAGTTAGCAGTTTACCTAAGAGCCACAAGGATGAAAGAAAAACATGTAGAGATCTGTACACTGCACTCCCACGTAATCACTGAACAATAATAGAACACAAAGTTGAAATCGAACACTGGCATAATGTAATTAGGCAACAATGGCATTAAAAACATTTCATTGAGTTTCTGTAGGTAACATTTGATATCTGTTTTAAGGACAGTGATGGAAGAAGTATGAACTTTAACATACACACCACCGCACATTTTTGCAATTCACCTCATCAGCGTGGGCTCGAACCATCTACCTGCTGGATCGCGTTCATAGGACAGATTTGAGTGGCTCGATCACAGTAGTCAAGGTCAATAACGTCCTGCTCAATAACGTCCACTGTGGATGCATTCCAGGAAATGGTTTAACTTTATAAATAATGCAGTCTTTCTACAATTTCCCTTCCCTCTAGGTGTTGGTCTCTTTAATGATTTCAAAAATTATCCTGCTATTGCATTATCCCAGTGTTATTGCATTGTCTGAATTTGGGCAAGGGGAGGGTCTGGGGTTTGATAGCTAAAGCGCCGGGGGTGGAACCAGAATGTTCGCACACACTGCTTGGCTCTACAGTTTGCGCTCCCAACATCTTTTGGTGAAATAAATTGTTTGAGAAGGTGATGTTGTTTGGAAGGGTTCCTCAGCTCTCGTTAACATGCATTTCTTTTGGCTTTTTTTTAGTGCTTGCAGTTTTTCTGTAGCACCGCAACAAGAGCACCCAGAGACTAGGACTTCTTCCATTTCCTTGTGAAGGGAAGGCAACCGTTGGCTCGGGTGGTAGGTGAGACTGATGTAATAACGAGAAATTCGTGGTCTCATTTGAGTCCCATTTGCGATCCCATTTTTGACCTCTGGCATTTTGACATGGAAGATTTCAAAACATCAACTTTCCACCACCATACTTATGCCGACATTGATAACTTTTCATCAAGACCGTGGCTTTTGAAATGAATTCCATTATGTGAAACTAAGCGCTGAGCCAATGGTTTATATAACACAGCTAAACAGTTTCCATATTTCCATATAATTTTTTGATGAATGAATTAGTTAATTTTTTTGCACACACAGATTTTATTCATTTAATAAATATTTTTCTCCCATCACATGTTTTGGATTGTCCGTTCTCCTACCATGTATTTTTATTTGTAGTCCTTATTTTCCTCGAGTCCCACATTTTCAGAGCCCAGATTTTGCCGTTCTAAAACAGATATCAAGGTGCTGTGATGCATCCGAAGTTTTTGAGCAGCAGAAAATTTTACCATACAAGGTTTTAGCCTGTGTCGCTTTCAGTTTTTGTTAATTATTTCTGTCAATATTATTTATTATAAATTTGAAAAAATTACTTCTAAGATTTTGTTTTCCAAATCGTTGAGAAATCTGGGGGAATTTTATGGGACAGATAAATGAGGGAGCTAATGTGAGAAAGTGCGGGAGGGCGGGGAAGGAAGAGGCTCCAACAGAGAGAGAGACAGAGGGAGGTCACAAAAGGGACAGACTACCGCTGGAGGAAGAGGCGAGTGGAGGGCAAGCATTGGAAAGTAGAAGGGGTGAGGTAGAGAGTGAAATGAGAGGAGGAAGTAGACTAGGTCAGGGGAGATAAGGAGGGGGAGAAGGGCTCAGCAGAGGGAAGGTAAGTGAGGTAAGAGAAGGTATAGGGAGGGAAAGGGTCGAAATAGACTCAGGGTCAAAATGGTCCCTTCAAATCATTCTGCTTCAGAAAATCTTGAATTTCTCCAGGCATTCTCAAGGCATGGGGTTTAAAATATTCTAACTTCCCTAGTAGAACTTCCCTTTATTATGAATACTGTACTTTGCTTCTCAATTGGTGTCCCCTCTCCGGGGGGCCCTCTGCACTCAGGCGGGGGGGGGGGGGGGGCGCCGGAGTAGTGAAGACACTGGGTGGTGGCGCAAGAGAAAGGCGCCCCAAGGAGACTTTCACCGATTTCTCCTCCAGCAGAGTGCTCACAATGCTTTCCCAGGCCTTTGAGACAGGTTGGATGATAGAAGGGGATCGCAGCACGCGTTCAGCTGCAAAAATGACAACCAGCCATGCGTTGAGAGTTAAGGTCCATATGCCATACCTCGTCACTACCAACCTGCAATCGTGTTCTTTTCAGTGCACAATGAGAACGAACATTGACCCCTGTGAAGTACGGTACTATAGACTCTTCTCTATACATTGACATGCATGCACAACCAGGTGCCCGCGCACATTTTTTTTTTTTTAAACCGGGATCATTTTAATGGTTTTGATAAACTGCTTTTCCCACTCATCTACTTTAAGGATATATTAGCATGCCCATGGACAGATAAAAGTTATAATTGTTAATAGCTTGGAAAGAGAATGGCCCATCAATGTGCTTTTTACCATATGTATAGCCAACTATGCAGACTGTGAATATTTTTAAAATTGCTAATTATATATGCAAAAACCTTATATTTATTCATATTTCTTCTTTACTATTTAGTAGATTATCTTTTCTTATATGTATTGGCCATTTGTAAATTGCCTATCATGTCTTATCCAAGTTTCTATTGTGTCTTCCTTACTACTTGGTGATAACTCTGTATATTAATGCTATAGGTCTTTGGCATATAAAATGAAAATATTTTTCCAGTTCTTAATATTTTATAAAAAATCTTTGAAGAACAGAAAATTAAAAATTTTATGTAGTTAAATATATCATTAATTCTTTCACAGTTTTTGCATTTAATATCATGCTTAGAAAAGACTTCACATCCCAGGGCATAAATACATGGAGCCTTAATTTCTTATGTTACTTTTTTATATACTCTTCTTTTTCAGATCCAATTTAACCCATTGAGGTTATGTCATAACTGAATTTATTATTATTTTTTATTTCTGATTTAAAATTTTTAATTTCTTTTTAAAATATTCTTTATTATTTTACTCTTCCTAATGGCAATCATTTGTCTCAACATTATTTATTGAATAATTCATTCTCCACTATAGATTTGAAATGCCATGAATATACTTTGATATATTTCCTTAATTCCTATCGTGTTCCACTGATTTTTCTGTCTTGCACAGTAACTACACTGTTTAAATAATTAATTTTAATTTAATTTAAATCAGTAAGTATATCTTAATATCCGATTGCGTTAAGTTCCAAGTTATTATTCTACTTTTTTCAGAATCTGTTCCCATACTTTGTCCTTCAGATACATTTTAAAATCAGATTGACAATCTGCAAGTACCACTCTCCCCTGCCCCCCCACCAAAATAGCGTTGAAATTTACACAGGGATGTCACTGCATTTATAAATTAATTTTGGGAGAAATTCAGAATCTTTTAAGTTTTTAGTCTTCCCATGTAAGAACGAATTATATCTATTAATTTACTTAAGTCTGTTAAGGTTTTCAGTATGTACTTCTCGGTTTTTTTCCTTATAAACCTTAGACTATTCACGATACATGTACCAATGGTGTTGAGCATTTTTTTGTGTGCTCATGTGCCTTTGGTATATCTTCATCCAAAAAGTATCTGTTCAAGTTGTCCATTTTTAATTGGCTTTATTTTTTAATTGCTCTGCTTTGAGGGTTTTTTAAATATATTCCAGGAAGAAGTCTATAGTAGGCAGGCTTTTAAGATGGTCCCCAATGATTCTGGCTCAACACGTGCATGTCCTGGGGTGATCCCCTCATTCCGAGCGTGGGCTGTACTGATGCAATGGCCTCTGATGGAGAGAAGGCAAAAGTAATGGGGTATAACTTCTGAGACGAGGTTTTATAACGAGGTTACAAAAGATTGTGACACCCATTTTACTAGTACTCTCTCTGCCTGGCACTTTTTCTCTGGCTTGTCTTACATGTTATTTTGATGAAGTAAACTGGAGAGGCCCACAGGGCAAAGAGCATAAAAGGACTTCTGGCCAATCACTGATGAGCAGCTGAGGCCCTCAGTCCAACAGCCCTTCAGAAGCTAGATCCTGCTGAAAACCATGCGAAAGGGCTTGTATGTGGATCTTTCCCTAGCTGAGCCTACAGGTGACATTGCATTCCTGGTTGACATATTGTGAAAAACCCTGAAGCAGAAGCTAAGCTATGCTAAGATTTCTGACTCATAGAAACTGTGAGAGGATAAATGTGTTGTTTTAAGCTGCTAATTTTGGGGTGCCTGGGTGGCGCAGTCGGTTAAGCGTCCGACTTCAGCCAGGTCACGATCCCGCGGTCCGGGAGTTTGAGCCCCGCGTCAGGCTCTGGGCTGATGGCTCAGAGCCTGGAGCCTGTATCCGATTCTGTGTCTCCCTCTCTCTCTGCCCCTCCCCCGTTCATGCTCTGTCTCTCTCTGTCCCAAAAATAAATAAACGTTGAAAAAAAAA
>NW_024418824.1:0-5065 GCF_014898765.1 Herpailurus yagouaroundi
CCAGGAGGCTCCAGGCGCCGAACCCTCAGCAGGGCAGTAGTCTCCGCGAAGGTCTGAGTTGAGGGCACAAGCGATGGTGCCTCCTGGGAGCTAACCCTAACCCTAACCCCACCCCGAACAGGGAACCTGCACCGAAACCTAAGCCTCCCTCGAACCCTAACCTGCAGTTGAGCCGCCTCTGGCATGGGCCCTCACTTCAGGCCTCACCGGATATCACGAGACTGGAGTCTCTTCGGCCCTGGCGTCATCCCTGGCCCGAACCCTAACCCTAGCTAAGGCTTTCTCCCCATGGGGACCCCATTCCAACGTCTGACAACCTCATTCGTCTGAGGTCCAGAAGCGGTGTAGACTGACTCGGCATGGAAGCTGGAAGCTCCCCATATCGTTTCCCAAGTCCGGCTGCAGCTGCCCGTGAGGATTCCGGAGGCCTCCTCGACCAGGGGCAGATCGACGAGTGTGGCCTTGGCAGGCAAAGACGGATCCTGACCGGCAACGTCTTTTGAGCCCTCAACTCAGCCCTTCGCGGAGACTACTGCCCTGCTGTGGGTTCGGGGCCTGGAGCGTCCTGGGTGCTAACCCTAACCCTAACCCTATCCCACCGGGACCCTCCACGGAAACCTAAGCCTGCCTCGATCCCTTACCCTGCAATTGAGCCGCCTTCTGGCATGGGCCCTCACTTCTGCCCTCTAGGGAGATCACGAGACCGGAGTCGTTTCGGCCCTGGCGACGTCCCTAGCCCGAACCCTAAACCTAGCTAAGGCTCTCACCCCATGGGACCCAATTCCAACGTCTGATAACATCACGCGCCTGGAGTCCAGATGCGGGGCAGGCTGACTCGGCATGGAAGCTGGAAGCTCCCCATGTCGTTTCCCATGCCAGCCTGCAACTGTCCGAGAGGATTCCAGAGGCCTCCTCGACCAGGGGGGATCGACGTGTATGGCCTTGGCAGCCAAAGATTGATCCTGACCGACACCATCGCTTGTACCCTCAACTCAGACCTTCGCGGAGAGTACTGCCCTGCTGAGGTTTCGGCGCCTGGAGCCTCCTGGGAGCTAACCCTAACCCTAACCCCACCCTGAACCGGGGACTTGCACCGAAACCTAAGCATCCCTCGAACCCCAAACCTGCAGTTTAGCCGCCTTCTGGCATGGTCCCTCACTTCAGACCTCAACGGAGATCACGAGACTGGAGTCGCTTCAGCCCTGGCAACGTCCCTAGCCCGAACCCTAACCCTAGCTAAGGCTCTCTCCCCATGGGACCCAATTCCAACGTCTGAAAACATCACGCGCCTGGAGTCCAGATGCGGGGCAGGCTGACTCGGCATGGAAGCTGGAAGCTCCCCATGTCGTTTCCCAGGCCCAGATGCAGCTGCCCGTGAGGATTCCGGAGGCCTCCTCGACCAGGGGGAACGACGTGTATGGCCTTGGCATCCAAAGATGGACCCTGACCGGCATCGTCCCTTGTGCCCTCAACTCAGTCCTTCGCGGAGACTACTGCCCTGCTGAGGGTTCGGCGCCTGGAGCCTCCAGGGAGCTAACCCTAACCCCACCCCGAACCGGGAACCTCCACCGAAACCTAAGCCTCCCTCGAACCCTAACCCTGCAGTTGAGCCGCCTTCTGGCATGGGCCCTCACTTCAGCCCTCAACGGAGATCACGAGACTGGAATCGCTTCGGCCCTGGCGACGTCCCTGGCCCAACATTTAACCCTAGCTAAGGCTTTCTCCCCGTGGGGACCCATTCCAACGTCTGACAACCTCATTCGTCTGAGGTCCAGAAGTTGTGTAGACTGACTCGGCATGGAAGCTGGAAGCTCCCCATGTCGTTTCCCAGGCCCGGCTGCAGCTGCCCGTGAGGATTCCGGAGGCCTCCTCGACCAGGGGCGGATCGACGAGTGTGGCCTTTGCAGCCAAAGATGGATCCTGACCGGCACTGTTCCTTGTGCCCTCAACTCAGCCCTTCGTGGAGACCACTGCCCTTCTGTGGGTTCGGTGCCTGGAGCCTCCTGGGTGCTAACCCTACCCCTAACCCTACCCTGAACCGGGACCCTCCACGGAAACCTTAGCCAGTCACGATCCCTAACCCTGCAATTGAGCCGCTTTCTGACATGGGCCCTCACTTCAGCCCTCGAGGGAGATCACGAGACCGGAGTCGCTTCGGCCATGGCGAAGTCCCTAGCCCGAACCCTAACCCTAGCTAAGGCTCTCTCCCCATGGGACCCAATTCCAACGTCTAACAACATCAGGCGCCTGGAGTCCAGATGTGGGTAGGCTGACTCGGCATGGAAGCTGGACGCTCCCCATGTCGTTTCCCAGGCCACCCTGCAGCTGTCCGAGAGGATTCCAGAGGCCTACTCGACCAGGGGGGGATCGACGTGTATGGCCTTGGCAGCCAAAGATGGATCCTGACCAGCACCATCGCTTGTGCCCTCAACTCAGACCTTCGCGGAGAGTACTGCCCTGCTGAGTGTTCGGCGCCTGCAGCCTCCTGGGAGCTAACCCTAACCCTAACCCCACCCCGAACAGGGAACCTGCATCGAAACCTAAGCCTCCCTCGAACCCTAACCCTGCAGTTGGGCCGCCTTCTGGCATGGGCCCTCACTTCAGGCCTCACCGGATATCAGGAGACTGGAGTCGCTTCGGCCCTGGCGACATCCCTGACCCGAACCCTAACCCTAGCTAAGGCTCTCTCCCCATGTGGACCCAATTCCAACGTCTGACAACATCACTCGTCTGAGGTCCAGAAGCGGTGTAGACTGACTCGGCATGGAAGCTGGAAGCTCCCCATGTCGTTTCCCAGGCCAGCCTTCAGCTGTCCCAGAGGACTCCAGAGGCCTCCTCGACCAGGGGGGATCGACGTGTATGGCGTTGGCAGCCAAAGATGGATCCTGACCGGCACCGTCGGTTGTGCCCTCAACTCAGACCTTCGCGGAGAGTACTGCCCTGCTGGGGGTTCGGCGCCTGGAGCCTCCTGGGAGCTAACCCTAACCCTAACCTCACCCCGAACCGGGAACCTAGACCGAAACCTAAGCCTCCCTCGAACCCTAACCCTGCAGTTGAGCCGCTTCCTGGCATGGGCCCTCACTTCAGCCCTCAACGGAGATCCCAAGACTGGAGTCGCTTAGGCCCTGGTGACGTCCCTGGCCCGAACCCTAACCCTAGCTAAGGCTTTCTCCCCATGGGGCCCAGTTCCAACGTCTGACAACCTCATTCGTCTGAGCTCCAGCGGTGTAGACTGACTCGGCATGGAAGCTGGAAGCTACCCATGTCGTTTCCCAGGCGCGGCTGCACCTGCCCGTCAGGGTTCCGGAGGCCTCCTCGACCAGGGGCGGATGGACGAGTGTGGCCTTGGCAGCCAAAGACGGATCCTGACCGGCACCGTCCCTTGTGCCCTCAACTCAGCCCTTCGCGGAGACCACTGCCCTGCTGTGGGTTCGGCGCCTGGAGCCTCCTGGGTGCTAACCCTAACCCTAACCCTACCCCAAAACGCGACCCTCCATGGAAACCTAAGCCTGCCTGGATCCCTAACCCTGCAATTGAACGGGCTTCTGGCACGAGCCCTCACTTCAGCCCTCGTGGGAGATAACCAGACCGGAGTCGCTTCGGCCCTGGCGACGTCCCTAGCCCGAACCATAACCCTAGCTAAGGCTCTCTCCCCATGGGACCCAATTCCAACGTCTGACAACATCAGGCGCCTGGAGTCCAGATGTGGGTAGGCTGACTCGGCATGGAAGCTGGACGCTACCCATGTCGTTTCCCAGGCCACCCTGCAGCTGTCCGAGAGGATTCCAGAGGCCTACCTGACCAGGGGGGGATCTACGTGTATGGCCTTGGCAGCCAAAGATGGACCCTGACCGGCACCGTCCCTTGAGCCCTCAACTCAGACCTTCACGGAGACTACTGCCCTGCTGAGGGTTCGGCGCCTGGAGCCTCCTGGGAGCTAACCCTAACCCTAACCCCACCCCGAACAGGGAACCTGCACCGAAACCTAAGCCTCCCTCGAACCCTAACCCTGCAGTTGAGCCGCCTCTGGCATGGGCCCTCACTTCAGGCCTCACCGGATATCACGAGACTGGAGTCTCTTCGGCCCTGGCGTCATCCCTGGCCCGAATCCTAACCCTAGCTAAGGTTTTCTCCCCATGGGGACCCCATTCCAACGTCTGACAACCTCATTCGTCTGAGGTCCAGAAGCGGTGTAGACTGACTCGGCATGGAAGCTGGAAGCTCCCCATATCGTTTCCCAAGTCCGGCTGCAGCTGCCCGTGAGGATTCCGGAGGCCTCCTCGACCAGGGGCAGATCGACGAGTGTGGCCTTGGCAGGCAAAGACGGATCCTGACCGGCAACGTCTTTTGAGCCCTCAACTCAGCCCTTCGCGGAGAACTGCCCTGCTGTGGGTTCGGCGCCTGGAGCGTCCTGGGTGCTAACCCTAACCCTAACCCTATCCCACCGGGACCCTCCACGGAAACCTAAGCCTGCCTCGATCCCTTACCCTGCAATTGAGCCGCCTTCTGGCATGGGCCCTCACTTCTGCCCTCTAGGGAGATCACGAGACCGGAGTCGTTTCGGCCCTGGCGACGTCCCTAGCCAGAACCCTAAACCTAGCTAAGGCTCTCACCCCATGGGACCCAATTCCAACGTCTGATAACATCACGCGCCTGGAGTCCAGATGCGGGGCAGGCTGACTCGGCATGGAAGCTGGAAGCTCCCCATGTCGTTTCCCATGCCAGCCTGCAACTGTCCGAGAGGATTCCAGAGGCCTCCTCGACCACGGGGGATCGACGTGTATGGCCTTGAGAGCCAAAGATGGATCCTGACCGGCACCATCGCTTGTACCCTCAACTCAGACCTTCGCGGAGAGTACTGCCCTGCTGAGGGTTCGGCGCCTGGAGCCTCCTGGGAGCTAACCCTAACCCTAACCCCACCCTGAACTGGGGACCTGCACCGAAACCTAAGCCTCCCTCGAACCCCAACCCTGCAGTTTAGCCGCCTTCTGGCATGGTCCCTCACTTCAGACCTCAACGGAGATCACGAGACTGGAGTCGCTTCAGCCCTGGCGACGTCCCTAGC
>NW_024418825.1:0-4813 GCF_014898765.1 Herpailurus yagouaroundi
CATAAAATAAAGCCAGTTTGATCTTTAGCTTTACTCATATAAATTTTCTTTTTTAACACCTACATTAAAAAAAAAATTGTGAGAGAGGAGGGAAGATGGCGGCGTAGGAGGACGCTGGGCTCACCGCGCATCCTGCTGATCACTTAGATTCCACCTACACCTGCCTAAATAACCCAGAAAACCACCAGAGGATTAGCAGAACGGAGTCGCCTGAGCCAAGCGCAGACGAGAGGCCCACGGAAGAGGGTAGGAAGGGCGGCGAGGCGGTGCGCGCTCCACGGACTGGCGGGAGGGAGCCGGGGCGGAGGGGCGGCTCGCCGGCCAAGCAGAGCCCCGAGTCTGGCTTGCAAAAGCGGAGGGGCAGGACGGAGTGTGTTCCGACAGCAAGCGCGACTTAGCGGCTGGGAGGTCATAAGTTAACAGCTCTGCTCAGAAAGCGGGAAGGCTGGAGGACAAAGGGAAGGAAAGCTGCTGAGCCCCCGGACGACAGAGCTCAGTTTGGTGGGGAACAAAGGCGCTCGCCAGCACTATCTTCCCCGCCCATCCCCCAGCCAAAATCCCAAAGAGAACCAGTTCCTGCCAGGGAACTTGCTCACTCCACGCAAACACCCAACTCTGCGCTTCTGCGGAGCCAAACCTCCGGCAGCGGATCTGACTCCCTGCTGCCGCCACAGGGCCCCTCCTGAAGTGGATCACCTAAGGAGAAGCAAGCTAAGCCTGCCCCTCCTGCCCCTGTGCACCTTGCCTACCCACCCCAGCTAAGACGCCAGATCCCCAGCATCACAAGCCTGGCAGTGTGCAAGTAGCCCAGACAGGCCACACCACCCCACAGTGAATCCCGCCCCTAGGAGAGGGGAAGAGAAGGCACGCACCAGTCTGACTGTGGACATAGTGGTGGGCTGGAGGCAGACATCAGGTCTGACTGCGGCTCCGCCCACCAACTCCAGTTATACACCACAGCACAGGGGAAGTGCCCTGCAGGTCCTCACCACGCCAGGGACTATCCAAAATGACCAAGCGGAAGAATTCCCCTCAGAAGAATCTCCAGGAAATAACAACAGCTAATGAGCTGATCAAAAAGGATTTAAATAATATAACAGAAAGTGAATTTAGAATAATAGTCATAAAATTAATCGCTGGGCTTGAAAACAGTATAGCTGACAGCAGAGAATCTCTTGCTACAGAGATCAAGGGACTAAGGAACAGTCACGAGGAGCTGAAAAACGCTTTAAATAAAATGCATAACAAAATGGAAACCACCACAGCTCGGATTGAAGAGGCAGAGGAGAGAATAGGTGAACTAGAAGATAAAGTTATGGAAAAAGAGGAAGCTGAGAAAAAGAGAGATAAAAAAATCCAGGAGTATGAGGGGAAAATTAGAGAACTAAGTGATACACTAAAAAGAAATAATATACGCATCATTGGTATCCCAGAGGAGGAAGAGAGAGGGAAAGGTGCTGAAGGGGTACTTGAAGAAATAATAGCTGAGAACTTCCCTGAAGTGGGGAAGGAAAAAGTCATTGAAATCCAAGAGGCACAGAGAACTCCCTTCAGACGTCACTTGAATCGATCTTCTGCACGACATATCATAGTGAAACTGGCAAAATACAAGGATAAAGAGAAAATTCTGAAAGCAGCAAGGGGTAAACGTGCCCTCACATATAAAGGGAGACCTATAAGACTCGTGACTGATCTCTCTTTTGAAACTTGGCAGGCCAGAAAGAGTTGGCACGAGATTTTCAGTGTGCTAGACAGAAAAAATATGCAGCCGAGAATGCTTTATCCAGCAAGCCTGTCATTTAGAATAGAAGGAGAGGTAAAGGTCTTCCCAAACAAACAAAAACTGAAGGAATTTGTCACCACTAAACCAGCCCTCCAAGAGATCCTAAGGGGGACCCTGTGAGACAAAGTACCAGAGACGTCACTACAAGCATAAAACATACAGACATCACAATGACTCTAAACCCATATCTTTCTATTATAACACTGAATGTAAATGGATTAAATGCGCCAACCAAAAGACATAGGGTATCAGAATGGATAAAAAAACAAGACCCATCTATTTGCTGTCTACAAGAGACTCATTTTAGACCTGAGGACACCTTTAGATTGAGAGTGAGGGGATGGAGAACTATTTATCATGCTACTGGAAGCCAAAAGAAAGCTGGAGTAGCCATACTTATATCAGACAAACTAGACTTTCAATTAAAGGCTGTAACAAGAGATGAAGAAGGACATTATATAATAGTGACAGGGTCTATCCATCAGGAAGAGCTAACAATTATAAATGTCTATGCGCCGAATACCGGAGCGCCCAAATATATAAAACAATTACTCATAAACATAAGCAACCTTATTGATAAGAATGTGGTAATTGCAGGGGACTTTAACACCCCACTTACAGAAATGGATAGATCATCTAGACACATGGTCAATAAAGAAACAAGGGCCCTGAATGAGACATTGGATCAGATGGACTTGACAGATATATTTAGAACCCTGCATCCCAAAGCAACAGAATATACTTTCTTCTCGAGTGCACATGGAACATTCTCCAAGATAGATCACATACTGAGTCACAAAACAGCCCTCCATAAGTATACGAGATTTGAAATCATACCACGCATACTTTCAGACCACAATGCTATGAAGCTTGAAATCAACCACAGGAAAAAGTCTGGAAAACCTCCAAAAGCATGGAGGTTAAAGAACACCCTACTAAAGAATGAGTAGGTCAACCAGGCAATTAGAGAAGAAATTAAAAAAATATATGGAAACAAACGAAAATGAAAATACAACAATCCAAACACTTTGGGACGCAGCGAAGGCAGTCCTGAGAGGAAAATACATTGCAATCCAGGCCTATCTCAAGAAAGAAGAAAAATCCAAAATACAAAACCTAACAGCACCCCTAAAGGAACTAGAAGCAGAACAGCAAAGACAGCCTAAATCCAGCAGAAGAAGAGAAATAATAAAGATCAGAGCAGAAATAAACAATATAGAATCTAAAAAAACTGTAGAGCAGATCAACGAAACCAAGAGTTGGTTTTTTGAAAAAATAAACAAAATTGACAAAACTCTAGCCAGGCTTCTCAAAAAGAAAAGGGAGATGACCCAAATAGATAAAATCATGAATGAAAATGGAATTATTACAACCAATCCCTCAGAGATACAAACAATTATCAGGGAATACTATGAAAAATTATATGCCAACAAATTGGACAACCTGGAAGAAATGGACAAATTCCTAAACACCCACACTCTTCCAAAACTCAATCAGGAGGAAATAGAAAGCTTGAACAGACCCATAACCAGTGAAGAAATTGAATCAGTCATCAAAAATCCCCCAACAAATAAGAGTCCAGGACCAGATGGCTTCCCAGGGGAGTTCTACCAGACGTTTAAAGCAGAGATAATACCTATCCTTCTCAAGCTATTCCAAGAAATAGAAAGGGAAGGAAAATTTCCAGACTCATTCTATGAAGCCAGTATTACTTTGATTCCTAAACCAGACAGAGACCCAGTAAAAAAAGAGAACTACAGGCCAATATCCCTAATGAATATGGATGCAAAAATTCTCAATAAGATACTAGCAAATCGAATTCAATAGCATATAAAAAGAATTATTCACCATGATCAAGTGGGATTCATTCCTGGGATGCAGGGCTGGTTCAACATTAGCAAATAAATCAATGTGAAACATCACATTAATAAAAGAAAAGATAAGAACCATATGATCCTGTCAATCGATGCAGAAAAGGCATTTGACAAAATTCAGCACCCTTTCTTAATAAAAATCCTTCACAAAGTCGGGATAGAAGGAACATACTTAAACATCATGAAAGCCATTTATGAAAAGCCCACAGCTAACATCATCCTCAATGGGGAAAAACTGAGAGCTTTTTCACTGGGATCAGGAACAGGACAGGGATGTCCACTCTCACCACTGTTGTTTAACATAGTGTTGGAAGTTCTAGCATCAGCAATCAGACAACAAAAGGAAATCAAAGGCAACAAAATTGGCAAAGATGAAGTCAAGCTTTCACTTTTTGCAGATGACATGATATTATACATGGAAAATCCGACAGACTCCACCAAAAGTCTGCTAGAACTGATACATGAATTCAGCAAAGTTGCAGGATATAAAATCAATGTACAGAAATCAGTTGCATTCTTATACACTAACAATGAAGCAACAGAAAGACAAATAAAGAAACTGATCCCATTCACAATTGCACCAAGAAGCATAAAATACCTAGGGACAAATCTAACCAAAGATGTAAAAGATCTTCATGCTGAAAACTATAGAAAGCTTATGAAGGAAATTGAAGGAGATATAAAGAAATGGAAAAACATTCCATGCTCATGGATTGGAAGAATAAATATTGTCAAAATGTCAATACTACCCAAAGCTATCTACACATTCAATGCAATCCCAATCAAAATTGCACCAGCATTCTTCTCGAAACTAGAACAAGCAATCCTAAAATTCATATGGAAACAAAAAAGGCCCCGAATAGCCAAAGTAATTTTGAAGAAGACCAAAGCAGGAAGCATCACAATCCCAGACTTTAGCCTCTACTACAAAGCTGTAATCATCAAGACAGCATGGTATTGGCACAAAAACAGACACATAGACCAATGGAATAGAATAGAAACCCCAGAACTAGACCCACAAACGTATGGCCAACTCATCTTTGACAAAGCAGGAAAGAACATCCAATGGAAAAAAGACAGGCTCTTTAACAAATGGTGCTGGGAGAACTGGACAGCAACATGCAGAAGGTTGAAACTAGACCACTTTCTCACACCA
>NW_024418826.1:0-2381 GCF_014898765.1 Herpailurus yagouaroundi
TGATAAAGTGTTGGGGAGTGATGGTGGGATTCAGAGCTGATGGCCAGAAAAAGAATTCTTGAAAACTTCTTTGGTGCCAAAAGGTGATTTTGTTAAAGGCACTGGGACAGGACCTGTGGGCAGGAAAATCTGCCTGCACTGGGGTTGTGAAGACTGACTGGTTATATATACTATGGGCTTGGGGAAGGTAAAGTCCAAAGGCAAGTTTCCAAGGAGACTTTCCTAGGCTAAAGATTCACAGATTGCTGGAGGCCTGGCTCTCGTCAAGCTAAGATTCATTTTCCCTTCTAGCAAAGCATTAACATTTAGACAATAGGAAGCTCCTGGGGAAACAATTGACTATGGCAGCCTCAAATATTTGTTAATTAGCTGCAGGTTACAAGGAAATTCAAATTTATTTTTTTTAATGTTTATTTTTGAGAGAGAGAGAAGGAGAGAATGAGTGGGGGGGAGGGGAGGAGAGCGAGAGGGAGACACAGAATGTGAAGCAGGCTCCAGGCTCTGAGCTGTCAGCACAGAGCCCGACATGGGGCTGGAACTCAGGAACCAAGAGATCATGACCTGACCCAAAGTCAGAAGCTTAACCAACTGAGCCACCCAGGCGCTCCAGGAAATTCTATTTTATCTGCCATTTGTATCTTGCCTTTGTTCCCCCATCGCTAGGGAGAGGAGGGTGATGTTGGGGTTCCAGGAAACTGAGTAGATAGGTTTCTGGAGATTAGGATGTTGATAAGATTGCTTTTATCTTGTACTTTACTAAGATATTGAGTGGGGTAGGGGCATAGAGAGAGAGACAGAGGATCCAAAGCACACTTCACGCTGTGAGTGCAAAGCCACATACGGGGCTCCAACTCTCGACCCTGGCATCATGACCTGAGCCGAAATCAAGAGTCAGCCGCTTAATCCACTAGGCTACCCAGGCACCCCATCCCTTGCTGTTTTTCTAATTCTATCTTGGTTCCCACCAGGCACAGTGGAAACCCACAGAGTGGTGGAGAGCGCCCACTCTGCTCCCATGCTACCTGAAAGCAATCAATTTCTGATATACAAAAGGGCCCATTGACCTGTCACTGACGACTTGGAGTTGGCATGGAAATGGTTATGATGAGGGAGCATGAGACAGGCTGAGGGGCAAAGCACAAGCTAGCACCCCCCCCCCCGCCACCCCAGGGAAGATCTGAGTGATATCGCTTGGAAACTCCCGGCTACCCAAAAACAAAAAAAAAAGGGGCTTAAGTCCTTGTTATGCTATTGTGGGAATCTAAAGCAAAAGAAAAATTAAATTCCCTTACTGCCTATAGCCCATTGATGTCCTTGAAACTGGCAGAGTGACCTTCTAGGAGCTCTCAGCTGCCTGGATGTTGGCTCTTTGCGGGGGTGGGGGGGGAGAACTTTACCTTACTATTTTACTCCAACACCGAGGATCCTATAAGTCCACTTCCTTTATCTCAACTGCCCCAAGATATATGCTGGCAATCATACTCCAAGCTTATGGCCCCTTGATATACATCTAAACCTTGCTTCCAAAATTTCTTAGAGACTTACTCTATCCCTGACTTTCTGCCAACCTGAAAGTAGATGATGAGTTGCCCGTCAGCACTCCTCCAGTGCAGCTTTTTCATGCTTTAATAAAATCATCTTTTTGCACCAAAGACGTCTATGCGAATTCTTTCTTGGTCATCGTCTCTGGATCAGCCCACCATCATTCCAAAACTTCATCGTTTTGGCGTCTGAATGTGGGGCTTTGAGTCTTTTCATCTGGATTCTGTGCTTTGGTGAAAATTTGGTGAGTATGCTTTTTCTTTCCTCCTTTACTCTCATTTCAGGGGAGTTTTGAGAAGGATGGTCTTGTTGGAACACTTTCCCGTGGATTGCTCAGGTTGCAATCCTCTAGCCTGTAGCTACTCTACCGGGAAGAGAAAGCCGGCCTTTGTTTGGAAGTTAGGACGCTGACCAGAATGGTAGTAAGATGCATAAACTTCATGACCTCTCTTTGTTCCTGTCCTTATATACAGTCGCGTGTCTTGGGCAGGGGACAACCACCTAAGTGACTAGCCCAGCTGCCAATCTTAAGACTCCCGTGTGAAGTTTCCCCTTCATTGTTCTACTGTGATCCCCTCCACATCTCTGGTGTAGTTTCTTCTGGCCACGAGACCTCCACTGAGGGCTGGTGGAAACCAGTACCCGATTGAATTAACACCCAACCGGGCACTGTTTCCTAGGAAGTTGGAAGTTAGATCATGATGGATTGCTGTCTTTATTGCTTTCTGTCAATGTCCTCTAGTAACTATGACTTAAAATTGGGTAATTTCCTCTTGTCAAACTCTTCTAGTGTTTTCCATGGGCTAAAAATGACAGTTTCTTCTCTGCCTTCTCAGCAA
>NW_024418827.1:0-6396 GCF_014898765.1 Herpailurus yagouaroundi
AGGTCATAAAGAAATTGGCAGCTCTGCCATTCCCTGCAGCCTGCTGCCGATGACATTGTTGCCTTAATGGAGCACAGCCTACAGCCTCTTTGTGAGTAAAACTCACTTTGATTATGCCACTGGTGGCAGCCTTTGTGTGACAGCTGAACACGTCCCTAACTGATACTACTTGCACTTCCTCAATGCCATTCAAATACCATTTCACGTTTTGTTAGCACAGATAACATCAATAATGTCACTCTTATTGAAGGTGAAATTATTACCAACATCACTCAGGAGATGACGTTGGGGAAAAGATGCTAGAAAATTTTCCTAAATGAAGAAGGGTCTTGGAGAAGACCAGTATTCTATCTCATTAGCATACCCTCGCAGAGTAAACTGTGGGGCAAAGGGTTCTCTCTGTTACAAAATCACTTGACGTTTAGGAGTGTTTTTCCTTATAAATGTTTGAAGAAGTCCATGGTACAGAAAGGTTTACTTAATCCCAGAGAGTAAAATGAAAGAAGGCTTTGGACCCACAAACTCCTACAATCATTAAGTAGGCTGAGACAACCATAAGGCTTAGAATACGGCTACCTTTCATGAGAAGGGAAGAATGACTTAGAGGTTGAAAGCCAGAACCCCGGAGGAGCTAGGGCCATGGAAAATCATTCCCAGGCCTTAAGACCCAATGAAAGGACTGCCTACCTGTACCAGCTGAACTTCACGATTGCTATGGACCAGTGACTCAATCATGATAAACTCTTTCCCTTTCTTTGGAACAGCAATGTGTGTGTTTTGTTGGTTTGTTTGTTTTTTCTGTGTGTGTGTGTGTGTGTGTGTGTGTGTGTTTTGCGTGTGTGTTTTCTGGTTATCACATGCCCGTGTTGGTTGTACGCTGAATTCATAGGTCTTCATTCATAGGTCTTCAGATTGAAAGTGTAGTCCAGGACAAGTGCACCCAAAGAGACTCATTCACACCTGGACCTAATTTACATAACAATATCCTGGACTTTGAGCTGATGTTACAAGGGTTGGGTCTCTAAGAGGGAGGATTCTTGGGGAAAGGTGAGGATATTTTTCATGCAGGATGAGAGTGAATAATAGGAGGCCAACAGACAGGCTGTGGCAGTCTAAAATATGTTCATAAATTCTCTTTAAAGCCCTTCAAAAGGGGGACCTCCATTCCCTTTTCCTCAAGCATAGGCCAGACGTACTGAATGATTTTGAAAACTAGAAGAAGGTGGAAGTGATAGTGAGTTAAAAACACTCTAAAGAGCAGACATTGTAGTTCCAATTGTGTTGTGATTAGGGGAAAATCGATGGAAGGTGAAAGTGGCCATTAGACGCTAGGATTCTATGAGTGGAAGAGATGAACATAAGCGAGGAGAAACAAAAATTATATAAAATCAGGGAGGGGGCAAAACAGAAGAGACTCATACGTATGGAGAACAAACTGAGGGTCACTGAGGGGTTTTGGGAGCGGGATGTGCTAAATGGGTAAGGGGCACTGAAGAATCTACTCCTGAAATCATTGTTGCACTACATGCTAACTAAGTTGGAGGTAAACTTTAAAAAAATAAAAATAAATCTATTTAAAAAAGAAGCTATTTTCTACACTATCAAAATTATCAATTAAATTAGAGAGTGGAGTCAAGATATCTTCAGACATGCAAAAACACAGAACATTTGATTCCACTCATTCTTCATTAGGAAGTTATCTGAAGGTGTACTCCAGCAAAACAAGGAGAGAAAAAATAAAGAAAAAATATGCTTAATAATAGGCAACATTAAAAGAGTGTTTATTTTTGTGCCAGACACTGTTATGGGTTATTTTCACATATTATTACATATAAACCACACAACAATCTTATAAAGTATATACAATTACCATTCTTATCTTAGAGGAGGAAACAGGGTTATAAGGAAGCCAAAGAACTCATCCAACATCCAACTTACACAGTTGGTAAGTGGAACAAGTAAAGACTAACCCCAGGCCATCTGGCTCAAGAGTCCAGGCTTTAATTGCTCCCTAACTTCCCAGATAGCCATATTACCATGAAACCATGGAAACAAACTAGGGAGCATAGCAGAGGAAAATCACAGGAAGGAAGCTATGAAGCAGACCTACAGAGTCAACACAAAAATGAGGCAGGAAAAGAGAAGGGTCCAGTAAGAGACTGCTAAAAGGTTAGCAGGAAAATGTCATAAGTGGCATGATTTGAGAACACTGAAAAAGTGCAATAAAACAAAGACGTGAACTTAGAAAATTAAGGAGAACCAGAAAATATCCATAAGACGGCCTTAGTCTGAATGAGCCAAGTGAAACATGGCATGGTTTAAAGCACTGATGGAATACAAAGAGAAAGGATCCATTTCAACTTGATGCTAGAGATGTCCTCATTCAGCAGGTCCAAGGACTCCAGGAAAAGAGTAGTAATTCTCATGTTTGCATATTATTTAATAATCCCAATAATTTAAACCATTTATTAGTTTTCAAGTTTTAGAATCAACCTTGAAATATCTAAAGACACTTGATTTCAGAGCATAACAGCAGTGTTAACAACAATGGCAAATAGAAGCCCAAAGCTGATGGGAGACAGAGCAAAAGTGCAGCAAGGTTAAGGAAGACCTTTATCTTACAATATAAGGAATGAAAAATGATAGTACAGCTAAGGGAAATAGGTCTTTGTTTTAAAATTACATCTTGTGCGGTACCTGAGTGGCTCGGTGAACTCAGAATCCAACTCTTGATTTTGGCTCAGATGATGATCTCACAGTTCATAAGACTAAGATGAGCATTAGGTTCTGCACTGACAGCTCAGAATTCTCTCTCTCTGCCCCCATCCTGCTTGAGCAAACTCTCTCTCCCTCTCTCTCTCTCTCTCTCCCTCTCTCTCTCTCTATATCTGTCTGTCTCTCAAATAACATACATTCCTACATACATACATACATACATACATACATACATACATACATAAGCCCAGAGGTTTTCCTCTCTCCCGCTCCACTACCTACCAGTAATTTTATCTCCTCCAAATTCTAGCTTATTTCCAAGAGCCTCTTCTCCCATGTTCTCAGTTCCTGCTAGGTATGTTTCTGAATTTCTCTAGCTCTGAGGATGGAAACAGCTTTCTGATGATACTAACTCCTGATTGCTTCGCCATCCTTTGTTTGGCTTCTGGGATTTGCCATCACGTGTGTAAATGTTTAAAAAACCTATAGTGACTCCCCGGCTGGCTGGACCTGACTGAAACAGTATACAGATAGAAGTTCGGGAATATATCGGAAGGTGAGGAGAGAGAAGACAGGTGGCTTAAGCGACCTATACGTCAACTTCACATAGAAAGTCAGTAGACAGTGCTTAAAACTGACAAATCAATAAGCAGTAGTATACTATATTACTTATCTTCATGAAGATTCCTAACAAAAGAATATAAACCTGGAACAGTTAAAAGTGTTGCCTCAAATAATGGAGATGGTAAAGAGACCTGTGGTTGCCAGGAACTCAGGGGTAAGGGAGAGATGAATAATAGATGAAGCACAGGGAATATTTACGGCAGTGAAACATTTGTAAGACCGTGAAATGCTTTGACTCATGGCATTGTGCGTTTGTCCAAACTCACCGAACTGCACACCACAGTGAATGCTAAGGTAAAGTTCAGACTTTAGTTAATAATAGTTTTCATATGGGCGCATCCATTGTGGAAGGGGGTACTGCCTTGGTGTCTGCGGTTGAGCTGCAAGGATCAGGTCGACAATGATTGGGACCCGATTCCAAGCTATTTCAGGCGGGTTATCAACAGCCCATCGGGAGTGGAACGTAAGCCTTAATTCTTAGGGGCGACAAGGTAAGGCCTGGGCACAGAACATTCACCATTCTTCTTCCCTTGGCAGGGGTATCGCCAAGACCAGGGTTTCCTTCTGCCTTGGGTTTAATTGGAGGCTAGTGTGTCCATTGGGTTCAAAAGGTATCTGGGCCCCAAGTTTGGAGAGTAGATCGCGGCCCAGGAGAGGAATCGGGCAGTAAAGTAAGTAGAGGAACTCTTGACGGACCTTGTGACCCCCAAGTGCACTTTGTTGAGCTTGACAGAAGGGCTGTTGCATTTCCTGTGTCCCAGTAGCCCCAAATATGCTTGTTGTCTTTTGGCTTATGGGCGCTACCAGGGAAGTAACCAAAGAGTACTCAGCCCCAGTTGAAAAGTATTTCAACTATGAATGTTATTGTTCAGCCCTCCACCTCATTTCAGCCGTGGGTTCATCGGGGCCAAGAAAGAAACAATCCGGTTCCCCTCAGTCCAATGCTACCCCGGCCAGATCAAGAAGGTTCTCACCTCGAGGTTCCTCCAGATATTGGCTGGGTATTGTGGTCCCCATCCAAGTCAGACATTCTTACAGTTTCCCTTACCTTTGCAGTATGCACACTGGTACCTTGCGAAGGGGGCTATGGCCTTCCCCTCTTTTTGTGGTTGGGGTTTTTCGATGCTGCTAAAAAACAGCAGCATCTGTTCTTTAATTCTGCTGTGAGAAAGGTGGCCTTCTTTTTTAGTCTTCACTTCTCTTTCAGCTGCAAATTTCTGTTGGTGAAAACTGTATTGATGACCTCTAATAGCTGAGTGATATTCATCTGGCAAAGCCCTCCAACCTCTGGAGTTTTCGTCGGATATCTGGGGCAGCCTGTGCCAACAAAGTGGTATTTACAATCTGTTGACTTACTTGTGCCACGGGGTCAAACGGAACCTATACATGGTACGCCTCAAAGAATCTTTCATAGTAGTCTCCGGGAGACTCCCCAGGGTGCTATGTGACTGATGACATTTTAGTCATGTTCATGGGATTGTTGACTCCAGCTCAGACTCCCTGAAGGAGGGCTTCCTGGTATCCTCAGACGTGGCCCTGTCCTCCTTCTGTGCTGAAATCCCATGTTGGGTGTTCTTCAGGCATGCAGCTTGAGACCAGACAGTAGGGTCATTGATTCCTGGAGAAGTGTGATCTTCTAGGTACTGTCATGTTTCTGTCATCCTTATTTTTAATTCAACAATGTATGGAGTAAGTGTTGACAATCTTCCCAAGTCTGTCAGTAGGTCGGGAAGAGGGACTCCATCAAGTCAACTGTTGCTTGTGGCTTTTCGGACTATGGTGGACGGTTGTGTTTCCAATTGAGGAGGTCGGTTGTAGAGAAAGGTAGATAACACATCATGGAATGGCTGGTCTGGACTGGTCCATCCTCATTCTGCTTTCAGGCTCTCTCGTCTCCGTTACATAAATTCGGAGAGTTTAAGTTCTGGGTCTTGGGCGCAGTCTGGCTGCTGTCCCATGTTGGGGTGGGTTATCTGGGTCTGAGAGCGGTGGGGTGATGGGCGGCACTGACTGCAGTGGCAACTGCACTGACTCTGGCTGTGCCTCGAGAGACAGATGCAGGAGGAGTCTCAAGCTCAGGGGACGGGGGGAGGGAGCTTGAAAGTCATGAGGAGGTGGAAAGACAATATCTTCCTCCATATCTCTTTCAAATATTAGAGGAGCAGTGGGTCGCTTCTTTGGCTCCCTGGGTGAGTCTCCAGATAAAGTGGCTAAAACCTTTGCCTGGCTCTGTTTGCTATGATGAATCACCTTCAAGGCAGTAGATTTGGGGCAATGTCAAGCCAGGAGTCGATGTACGGAAATGGATCAGGGTGGCCTGGGTTCCCAGTGACTATTAGCCAAACCTGCTGCACTATTTGAGCATCTAACTTCCCTTCTGGAGGCCATCCTACATTGCATGTGGGCTATTCTAGTTCACAAAATGTCCTTAACTTCTTGCGTGTCGTTGTCACCCCATGGTAACCTGAAAACCCCTTTTAACATTTTTTGATCACCACCTCTAAAATCGTAGGCTTACTCTGTTTTCATCCCATGATTAATATCTTTCTCATATTTGGTTTCACAAGACGGACAAAGTTAGGATATACCACCAGATGAGAGGCCTATTCAGATACTCTTCTGGACGCATTCCTGAGGGAGAGTCAAGTGGGTATGGTAATTTATACTTGTCAGCTTCCATATCTGTGGGGGTTTTCGCACATACACCAAACAAAGGAAGAAGAACCCAGAAGCGAGGTCTCTAAGCTAGAGACCAGAGTCTGTTTGAGCCCCATTGACCACCTTTGGAGCACTTTATTCACTTCTCCAACAAGAGTAGAGCTCTAAATAGCACATAGTATATGCTCATTAAATCTATGTTAAGTGAATGAGTTCTATTGCTTCTGTATGGGACATATAACAAGATTTTTGACAATCTATATGGCAAGAGTCCCTAGACCTTCACATTATAGGGATTTCAAGGTTGTGTAGTCTCCACACAATATTAAGGTTTGGTTACAACCACCATAAACTAACCCTACAACCTCCCATCCTGGATCATATAATGCCCCTGTCTCC